>NW_026863528.1:0-15032 GCF_026571515.1 Ruditapes philippinarum
TGGGTAAGGGTAACATCTTTATACATATTAAGAACATTTTGTTTAGAAAACAAACGTTTTGCTTGTGCAATTTGTTACCCGAATGTTATCATTTGTTTCTTAACAATGAGCAATAGAAAAATATTTTTTATAATGATAGTATTACAGATATTATAGAGTTTCCTTATTGAAAATAAGTCCTTCTAACGGCGAAGTTTTAGTTCAGAAATATATCCATAACTCATAAACCACACGGTTAATTTTATCTAAATTTTGCATACATGTGACCTTGAAGACATATAACTGTTCTATGTTGTCAATTTTACAGTTCCTTGTGGTGCCCATTACCCATGGTCTACCTTAATGAAAGTTATACATCCAACAAATTAACATTACAAGTATTGAAAATACTGATACAAGGAGTTGATAAAAGCCCCATAACGTTAACAGTGAGAATTTTATGAGGAGGACAATTTAAAGGGCTGCTGCGAAACGCCCTTTTATGGCCATGTGAACGGGACTTGTTTTACGCCTTTTTCCAACAGTATTTCAGTCATTTAGGCGGGTTGTATCCTAACCATCATTCCTGGAGAGTTACACCAGTACTAGACTACCTTCATCCGCGCTAAACTACCAAAGCATCTCCCGGGGAACGAACCCACGCCAGAGAGGTAACTAGATTAGAATTTAAGTCATCAACTATAACCCCTCGACCACGAAGGCGGTAATGAACGGGTCTTAACTTATACTGTGTATCACAAATTTTTTCTACACCAATCTTTAAGCACCCTAAAATATTTCTTTGTTGTGAATTTCTCATTAAACGTTAAAACTCGTGTGTGTGTTATAGGAGGCTTAAAAACGTAAAGAAATAAATTTTGAGGTTTTTAAATAGACCATGGCTAATCGGCACAAAAGGAGCTGTAAATTTGACAACTTATATAGGACATTATATATATATAGATTGTAGCATGATGAGTAAACTGTAACATGATACTCTAGGTGCGTACAGCTCCTTTATAATAGAGTGTTCCCTAGATCTTAATATACTAGCATCACGGACACTGATATGTAAACACATATATCATAGAATGTAGTTTAGATAATAAATGTAGTTAGAGCACATATATTTATGTCGTTCATAAACCCATGACGTAACATAGATCACCCCTATGCAAAGTTAAAATGACATTTACCGTGTGGTTTATGTGTTATGGATATATTTCCGAACTATACCTTTGCTATTTAAGGGGATTTTTTCAGAAATATGGAAATTCTAAATAATCTATAATATCATCATTCTGAAAAATATTTTGCTATTCATCATTGGTAAGAAACAAATAACAACATTACACGAGCAAAATGATTGTTTCTTAACATTATGTTTTTAATATGTATTAAAATGTTACCCTACCCCAACCACTTTAAACACTTATTAGATTATTTCCCTATATAAAAAGCCTTATTCAAAATATGCCTATTTACAGCAATGTTTTCAAAGTTTGCCAAAACTTTCTTTAAAGTATATTGATTGATCATGCGAAATATATCACACTTTTTTCGTGTAGTTTTTACTTTTATCAACCTTCGCCAGTGTGTATATTCATATGCCTGATCAAATAACTTTGTAGAGGAAATTCTTTATCACACATTGTACATTTATGATTCTTCTGTCCAGTATGTATTGTTATATGCTTGTTCAAATTACTGCTTTGGGAAAATGCTTTACCACAAATTTTACATTGATGATTTTTTTTCGCCAGTGTGTATATTCAAATGCCTGATCAAATTACTTCGTACAGAAAATGCTTTATCACACACTTTACATTCATAAATCTTCTCACCAGTGTGTATTTTCATATGACTGATCAAATTACTTTGTACAGAAAATGCTTTATCACACACTTTACATTTATGATTCTTCTCGCCAGTGTGTATTGTCATATGCCTGTTCAAATCACATCGTTTAGAAAATGCTTTATCACACACTTTACATTCATAAATCTTCTCACCAGTGTGTATTTTCATATGCTGGGTCAAATGACTTCGTTGAGAAAATGCTTTATAACACACTTTACATTTATGATTCTTCTCACCAGTGTGTATTGTCATATGACTGTTCAAACCACTTCGTACAGAAAATGCTTTATCACACACTTTACATTCATAAATCTTCTCACCAGTGTGTATTTTCATATGCTGGGTCAAATGACTTCGTCGAGAAAATGCTTTATCACACACTTCACATTTATGATTCTTCTCGCCAGTGTGTACTGTCATATGTTGGTTCAAATAACTTTGTTGAGAAAATGCTTTATCACACACTTTACATTTATGATTCTTCTCACCAGTGTGTATTGTCATATGCCTGTTCAAATCACTTTGTTGAGAAAATGCTTTATCACACACTTCACATTTATGATTCTTCTTGCCAGTGTGTTTTGTCATATGTTTGTTCAAATTACTAAGTTGAGAAAATCCTTTATCACACATGTTACATTTAAGATTCTTTTCGCCAGTATTTCTATATGCATGTTCAAATTACTTCGTAGTGAAAATCCTTTATCACACATAATACATTTATGATTCTTCTTGCTAGTGTGTATTTACATATGTGTGTTCAGAGAAATTCGTTGATTATATGTGTTATCACAAACTTCACATTAATGTGTCATTTTAGTAATTTACATCAGCTGAGCATCTTATTTCTTTCAACACGTATTCATTATGTGTCTTTACTTTCCAGCTTGTCTGCCTGTATTTCCTTGATAGAAAAAAGACCCTGAATTAAAGCAATAATTTACAACATATTTTCCTCCTACAATGCTCATATGTAAAAGGGATATTAGCGCAAATTAATGACAAAAATGACAAAAAAGAACCGGTGATGCTCCCCGAGCAGGTATTTGAAACAGGAAATTATAAAAAATGAACAAAGGGCAAAAACTCCAAAATTTAGCAGGGAAGAGTTATGTCTTTTTGCACAGCACTTCTATTCATTGAGATCTATCTATCAATCTATCTATAAAGTTTCATGATGATATCTTATAACTTCAGTTATTTCCCGGGAAAAATTTAAAATGTCTTGGGCAATAACTCTAAACATACTAATAAACATTCTTGCCAGGTTCCATGACTGTAGGTCAAATACATTTTAGTAACCTGCGACACAAGTTGAAAATTGGAAATTTTTATTAAGTCAAGGACAATAACTCTAAAAATACTAAATATATCCACATGAAAATATCCAGGTGCACAACTTCACATGCTGATCAACATTCCTCTAAGGTTTCATGACTATAGGTGAAATTTTTTTCAGTTACATGCGACACAAGTTGAAAATTGCAAATTTTTACTAATTCAAGGGCAACAACTCTAAAAAAACTAAAAATACCTATGCGAAAATACCCAGGTGCACAATTACACATGCTGAGCAACATTCTTGTAAGGTTTCATGACTCTTGGTCAATTTGACTCAAATACACTTTTAGTTACGTGCGACACAAGTTGAAAATTGGAAATTTTTACTAAGTCAAGGGCAATAATTCAAACAAGAACTGTTGGAGGACAGTATTGGCTGGACTATTCAAAAATTGTCACAAGGGTATTTTATTGAGTATAATAATGCTACTTACCTATGAATACATAAATTGACCGAAAAGGTACAAAGGTTTGTTATTACGATGTTTTATCAAGTAAATCACTGCTTTATAATTATGAAGGCATAAAAATGTCCCCAAAAAGGCACAAACTCTTCAGTAGTTATAGAGATAACAGCTTACAAGCAAAACTTTACCATGAATTTCAAAGAAAAAAAGGGGGGGGGGGGGAATCAGCCTAAATGCAAGATAGAGTTATGGATCTCGATCAGTGACCTACAATTATGATTCTAAATGCATATGTGAAGTTTTAAATAAATATCTTTAATAGTTATTGAGATATGTAAAACTTGCATGTAAACATTAACGAAGAGACTTAAAGTAGAAAAAGGGAGATGAATCAGCCTAAATGTGTGTAGAGTTATGGAACTTGGTCTGTGATATACAATTATGACTCTCCAATTATGACCCTTAGTACATGTGTAAAGTTTAAAGTAAATATCTTTGAAGACCTTTAACCTTTAACCAAAATTTCTAAGTTTCAAAGGGGCAAAAAATTCTGCAAATATTGCAGGCAGAGTTATCCAACTTGTCAATCTGATGTATATTGTTACTGTAAATAAGTATTGTAAGTTTCAATTGAATATCTCAAGCAATAATTGAGATATTTGACTTTACAAAAAAACTTAAACCAAAACTTTTAAGTTAAAAAGGGGCATAACTTTGTAAATATTTAAGGGCAGAGTTATCCAACTTGTCAATCTGATGTATATTGTTACTATAAATAAGTATTGTAAGTTTCAATTGAATATCTCAAGCAATAATTGAGATATTTGACTTTACAAAAAACTTTAACCAAAATATCTAAGTTAACTAGAACTCCGCGAGTCGGATGTGTCGCCTTGTGAACAATATAGTTTAAGAGAAATGGCAAAGACAAAAATTAAATTTGAAAATCAACAAAGGGCAATAACTCAAAAAAATAAGAAATGCAGATCAGCAGTTTCTGTGCACTGCACTTCTTATCAATAAAATCTGTCATCCTATTAAGTTTCAAGTCTAAAGCTTTTATAATTTATGAGAAATGGCCTGGACAAAAATAAAGTATGAAAATTAACAAAGGGCAATAACTCAAAAAATAAGAAATGCAGATCAGCAGTTTCTGTGCACTGCACTTCTTATCAAAAGATCTATCATCCTAATAAGTTTCAAGTCTAAAGCTTTTATAATCTATGAGAAATGGCCTGGACAAAAATAAAGTATGAAAACTAACAAAGGGCAATAACTCAAAAAATAAGAAATGCAGAGTACCAGTTCTTGAGCACTGCACTTCTTCTTAATGAGATCTATCACCCTATGAAGTTTCATGTCCATAGCTTTTATACTTTAGGATAAAAGGCCTGGACAAAAATAAAGTATGAAAATTAACAAAGGGCAATAACTCAAAAAATAAGAAATGCAGAGTACCATTTCTTGTGCACTGCACTTCTTCTTAATGAGATCTATCATCCTATGAAGTTTCAAGTCCATAGCTTTTATACTTTAGGAGAAATGGCCTGGACAAAAATAAAGTATGAAAATTAACAAAGGGCAATAACTCAAAAAATAAGAAATGCAGAGTACCAGTTCTTGTGCACTGCACTTCTTCTTAATGAGATCTATCATCTTATGAAGTTTCAAGTCCATAGCTTTTATACTTTAGGAGAAATGGCCTGGACAAAAATAAAGTATGAAAATTAACAAAGGGCAATAACTCAAAAAATAAGAAATGCAGAGTACCAGTTCTTGTGCACTGCACTTCTTCTTAATGAGATCTATCATCTTATGAAGTTTCAAGTCCATAGATTTTATACTTAAGGAGAAATGGCCTGGACAAAAATAAAGTATGAAAATAAACAAAGGGCAATAACTCAAAAAATAAGGAGTACAGAGTACTGGTTCTTGTGCACTGCACTTCGGGTCATTATGAGAAGCATGCATACCAAGTTTGAAGTCAATCCGACTTATAATGACTGACTTATGCTCCGGACAAGCTTTAGGGGACGCCGACGCCGACAACGACACCGATGACGACACCGACAACGACGCCAACAACGACGCCGCCGACAAAAGTAACCCCTATATGTCGCCTTTTTCAAGGCGACACAAAAAGAGGCATAATTCTGTCAATATTGTAGGCAGAGTTATCCAACTTGTCAATCTGATGAACATTGTTACTATAAATAAGTATAGTAAGTTTCAATTGAATATCTCAAGCAATAATTGAGATATTTGAATTTACAAACTAGACATGTGTCCATAGGACACGGGTGCCCCCACACGCCACTGTTCTGTCAATCTTTTCACTAAGTCAACGGAAATAAGTCTACAAATACTGGATAAATCCACAAGCGAAACCCCAGGTGCAAATCTAAATATGCTGAGCAACCTGCCCATAAGGTTTAATGACTCTATGTCAAATCCTTTTTGAGTAACTTGCGACACAAGTTGAAAATTGCAAAATTTTCTAAGTCAAGGGCAATTACTCTAAAAATACTAAATAAATCCAGATGAAATACCTGGTGCACAAAAACACATGCTGATCAACATTCCTGTAAAGTTTCATGACTCTATGTCAAATACTTTTTAAGTTACATGCGATATAAGTTGAAAATTGCAAAATTTTACTAAGTCAAGGTCAATAACTCTAAAAATACTAAAGATATCCAGACGAAAATACCTGGTGCACAACTTCACATGCTGATCAACATTCCTGTAAAGTTTCATGACTCTAGGTCAAATACTTTTTAAGTTACATGCGACATAAGTTGAAAATTGCAAAATTTTACTAAGTCAAGGTCAATAACTCTAAAAATACTAAAAATATCCAGACGAAAATACCCAGATGCACAACTACACATGCTGATCAACATTCCTGTAAAGTTTCATGACTCTAGGTCAAATACTTTTTGAGTTACGTGTGACACAAAAGTGAACGGACGGCCGGATGGAAGGACGGACGGCCGAAACGGAAGAAAGGGCCATTTCTTTTGTTATTTTCTATTTGTTTAATAGAGGGACAATGGCCCCTTACTCTATTGTTACGGAATGAACTCTATTGTTCTCTTTTGTTCTGTTTACAGTTAGATGGCCCTCTATCCCTATTCAGTAGTGCGGACAGACGGACGGACAAGGGTAAATCTAAATGCCCGCCACTAAACTGGGGGCACAAAAACTTTAACCAACGTAGACCCGGACGCCGACGCCCACGCCGGGGCAACTACAATAGCTCTTATATTCTTCGAATAGTTGAGCTAAAAATACTTAATATATCCACATGAAAATACCCAGGTGCACAACTTCACATGATCAACGTTCCTGTAAGGTTTCATGACTTTAGGTCAAACATTTTTTGAGATACAGTACAGCTCAAGCAATTTTTCCTCTTTCCACTCAGTCACCGCGGACACTTTTAACGGCGAACAGAAAATCGCGGGGGACATACTATAGTATGCCACGGCGACAAATCACCACGGACGGGTAGTAAAAAAGACCTGCAATCCGCGGTAGAAAATCACAGAGATTTGCAGTGATTAATTTGCATATACATGTACATGTAAATGTTCATGTAAATGTACAACGTAGTCTTCTTTTAAAAAATCAAAAAGACTTACAATGTGACTGATGATTTTAATCATTCAATAAAATTATTTAATTAGCTCGGCGATATTAATGTACATTTACCGGGGAAAATCACATCACAAAACAGTTCAATGAAAAAAGTTTCAAGAAAACAGAATAACAAAATATTAACGAAATCGGTCAACACTTTCAAGAATGCTTTGATGTTTCTGTGTAAAAAGTTGAAACGATAGCTAGAACACTTAAACACCACTTATTATATAATATACATGTACATTTAATAGCGGCCAATCTTAAGAAGGTGTTAAATCCAATCAAGGAACTAATTTATTTATTCTTTGCTCAAGACCACTTAATTAAGCAATTTACACCTACAAAAATTAAGCAATTAGCACATACACCTAATAGTGCAGCCGTGGACTAGTTCATGTACGTAATTATATATAATAGTTTAACAAATCTTTCCTTAACATATGTTTTTACGTAAACTTTGCAAGATGTCATTACGAAATCTGATCAAAAGCCACAATTTTTTTGCCGTTAAATACTACTGTGATGGGAAAATGCAATTAAGAAGTCGAGGATTTATTCTCCATAATGGTGAGGTGAGTGTCGTAGAAATAAATTAGAATCTATCTCATTACTTATTATACAACTACAGTAGTCCACGGTATGCACTATCTAAAAATTTAGATCTGTGATGAAATAAACATATTTGTTACATTTTTTTTTCAGATCATAACCGTAAATGCGACATTAAATATTTAAAATAGAGAAATGTTTAGTTCAAAAGTAAATTTGTGCGTATTATATGCTATGACCCACTTAAACTTTAGTTCTCGTCAATATTTGGAGGGAAGGTAATTAACGCATGTAAATTTAACAGAAAAAATCGTTTAAATGGATCAAAGAAATAATTAAACATTCTTAAATGATTGTAGCACTGTAAAATCAGAAAGGTTAAAATGGCTTTAATCAGTTGAAATTAATTATGTTAAAAGTTACTACATATTAGGGTTTTAATTTCACACGCAAATCATTAAATTTTGTAATTATTTACATACGACAGGTGTTACGTCCTTTTAAATACATAACATAAAGATTTTCTTCTATAAAAAATGTGTTCGAGTTCATTATATTTTACATACATACATTAATAGTAATAAATGTCCCCGTGTTATAAATAAACTAATGGTCACCCGAGAGAGCAAAATACCGCTGCAATATTTCACAGTGATCCGCGGTGACAATATCCCGCAGCGCAAACTTCCCCCGATCAAGTAGACGAGCGGCAAGTGACAACTATCGCAGGGACATCGCAGTGACAGTCCACCCGTAAACAAATCGCGGAGATTGGCAGACTTTGGAAAAATTGCTTGAGCTGTACTGTATGTGCTACACAAGTTGAAAATTATAACTTTTTACTAATTCATGGGCAATAACTCTAAAAATACTTAATATATCCACATGAAAATACCCAGGTGCACAACTTCACATGCTGATCAACATTCCTGTAAGGTTTCATGACTCTAGGTAAAATATTTTTTGAGTTATGTGCAACACAAGTTGAAAATTGCAAATGTTTACTAAGTCAAGGGCAATTACTCTAAAATTACTAAATATATCCACATGAAAATACCCAGGTGCACAACTTCACATGTTGTTAAACATTTGTTTCATGACTCTAGGTCAATTACTTTTTGGGCTACATACGAGACAAAAGCGAAAAGATGGAAGGAAGGATGGACAAATGGAAGAACAAGGGTAAATCTAAATGCCCCCCCCCCACAAAAAAGGGGACGGACGGGCATCCGACCGATTAGGAATAAAGGACAATTTCTATTGTTATTTTCTTTTGTTCAATACAGGGTCATGGCCCCTTATCTCATTGTTACGAAATGAATTCTATTGTTCCCTATTGTTCTGTTTAGAGTTAGATGGCCCCCTATCCCTATTCAATAGTGCGGACAGACAGACGGACAGTCAGAAAAACAGCGACTATATGCTTCACCGAAAATATTTCAGGAAGCATAAAAATATTCAAAAAATCTTATGACTTGAAATCACGCTAAAGCTGGATTGTTTAAAATCCCAGCATGAATTTCTGCAATAAATTCTATAAATTTTGGGTTTGAAATGTAAAATTAATGTCTCTATATATGTTGAACGAAATTCCAAAGCCGAAAGAATCAGCAAGTACAGTAGAACTTCTGTAAGTCGAAGTGGAAGGGACTTGCTTAAAAACTTCACCACATCCGGACTTCTACTCATGAATCGCTCTCAATTCCATGACAAAATTTCGACCCGTGACTAGTCTATAACGAAAGCTATTTCATGTTTTTCCATCATTAATCTGATATTCACATGTTACAATGATAAATATAGCATGTTAAAATAACGTTTTTCACGGCTAATTATTTGGACTACCCATTGAAGTATACAATAGAGTTACAAAAGGCGTACTAATACGAAAGGGCGATAACTTAACCAACTTATAATATATATTTCGCTTGTTATTCTTACGCGACACCGGGTCAAGGATGTAATCAAATGAAAGTACATATGAAGTTCTTACTGTTTACTTTCAAATACCACTACGGCAATTAAAATAGTAACGATTAAAGCATTTTATCACACATTTTATCGAAAACAAAGGCTGTTTGAACACACGGCTGTGTAATTAACACCTGTCACACAAGTTGATTGGAAATCATCTTCGCAGCCAGATAATGTGTGAAAAATGTCTCGAGATCGACGGTGTCAAAATAATCAACAAACTTCGACTTATTTGTGGTAAATTGCACTAGATTTACTTAACACAGACCACGAAAAAACTTCGACACATCGAAAAATTCGACACATTAAATCTGGACTCATAAATAGGTTTTTATAAGGAATATATAGGGGGAAAAGTCGGGACTTTAATTTTTCTTCAACACATTGAGAAAATCGACTAATCGAAGTTCGACTCATAAAAGTTCTACTGTAATTTTAAAACAAGTTATGTGACTTGAACAAACCCTGGATGTTACCATAACAGCTGTTGCGGATATTGTATGACTCAAACAAATCTAAGTCATTCATTTGACATGTTCTTTAGCGTTTCCAAAGTTCACTGTGACAATTATTGTGAAATCTTTACGCTCTAATCTCATCCTAGTGGTTAGAAAACCATTATTATTTACAATACTTTATAATGAGAAAACGTTTGTTCCTGTGACTTCCTAATGTATTCATTTAGAAGACATTTACAGAATGATGGATAAAAAGTTCAAAATTAAAAAAAATGGAAATTTGCCTGTGAATTTTAAAAATTTTAGCTTTTGCAGACACTCTATATTTACAAACGGCTGTAACCTTTATTGAAATGTTTGACACATACCCGTTGTGCTTTTGCAATAGCATAAAACATGAAATTGCACGGCCATGTGTATAATTTGACGTGGCGTAATTCGCGGTATACAAACTTAGTGCGAAGTCACGCTAAATATTAGCATTACACTAAAGCTACCTCAATTAAAAATGATTCTGATTCTTTCCCCTCCTTCAGTACATAACAAAAACGCAAAGTACTGAATCAATGTTAAAGTAAATTCACTAAATTGTAATACTAAAAAAAAAAAATTATATCATGTTTTGTGTTAAATTATATTGATAAACTAGAAATGTGTCCATAGGACACGGGTGCCCCCACCGCGCCACTGTTCTGTCAATCTTTTTACTAAGTCAAGGGAAATAACTCTACAAATACTGGATAAATCCACAAGCGAAACCCCAGGTGCAAATCTAAAATATGCTGAGCAACCTGCCCATAAGGTTTAATGACTTATAATGTCAAATCCTTTTTGAGAAACTTGCGACTTAAGTTGAAAATTGCAAAAATTTTCTAAGTGAAGGGCAATAACTCTAAAAATACTAAATAAATCCAGACGAAAATACCTGGTACACAACTGCACATGCTGATCATCATTCCTGTAAAGTTTCATGACTCTAGGTCAAATACTTTTTGAGTTACGTGCGGCACAAGTTGAAAATTGCCAAATTTTACTTACTCAAGGGCAATAACTCTGAAAATACTAAGAAAATCCACACGAAAATACCCAGGTGCACAACTTCACATGCTGATCAACATTCCTGTAAAGTGTCATGACTCTAGGTCAAATACTTTTTGAGTTACGCGCGACACAAAAGTGAACGGACGGACGGACAAGGGTAAATCTAAATGCCCGTCACTAACGTGGGGGCACAAAAATAAGATATATTCAGGGCTACAGATAACATTTTGTATATACATGTATTGGGTAATTAGACTAATTAACCCTTGTTTGTGATCTTTGTGAGTTTTTTCTATTTTCTTAGAGTTATTTCTGTATTTTTTACCCTACCCTCTCTAACCAATTTGGGTTATAAAGCACAAGTTTATGTATTTTACCCAAAATTTCTGACCTTCATTGTAGATTTTTGTAGGTTTTGTATGGTAATAAAAATGCTACTTACTACTATGCTTGATGGTTTATTGACCTAGGAGATTTCAAAGCTGCCTGATATTATTTAAAGGTTAAAACAGTTTGAAACAGCATGATCTACCATCTGCGATAAGTATAATTTACGTCATTACGCACCAGTTCAAATGTAGTTTGCATAAATATTGCATTGAATTAATTTAATTTTTTTACCCTTAGTTATTATTTCTATTGCGTTTTTTGACATTTTAATTGGGTACTAACGCAAATACGCATGCTATCTGCAGCCCTGATATTACTGTTTTATTATGTATGCAAGTGTTTATGTTATTTGAATTAATCTCTGTCCCTAAATAGAAGATATAAGCATACTATTTTATAATTGAATAACTGACAAAAGTGATAATATTGCAAAAAAAATTAATAGATAAATAAATTATAATTAAAATATAATGAAAAAAAATAATAAGAGGAAGAAAAAATTAAATTTAACTGTTTTTTACTGTATTTGGTATACGAATATGTGACAACTGAGATACACGTTATACTGTGTCCGGCGTGTGTGTGTTTGTGTTTGTTTGTTTTTGTTTTTGGGGGTATAAATACAATTCTTAAATAAAACTAGAACTGTGTTCAAAGGACACTGATGCCCCCACTGACAACATATATATGGTATATAGTGAAAAAATCAACAAAGGGCCATAATTCTGTTAAATTTGGTAGCAGCAAAAATTCCTTCCTTTACTTCCATCTACACATTTAGATTTTTCATCCCTGGAAGTTCAAGCAAAATCTGCCATCCGATTTAAGAGGAGTTGCGTTCACAAAATTTCTATATGGTATTGTTTGGTTTTATTAACCTGTCAATTACATACTGATTACACGGTCGATTCACACAGTATATTAATCTTCGGTAGATGTTCGGTAAGTTCCGTGAGATGTACGCTGTATTTAATTTGTATCTCTAAACTAAGTGTACTCAGCGTTATAGGGTAAATCATGAGTTTATAATCTAAGTGCCACACGTGTTTGCTCATTTATTTTAATGGTATGCAAAAGTATTCTTTTACAAGAACTGTCGGAGGACAGTAAGGCTTGACTATTCAAAAAAGTTGTCACAAGAGTGTTTTATTGAGTATAATAATGCTTACCTATGAATACATAAAATTGACCAAAAAGGTACAAAAGCTTGTTATTAAGATGTTTTATCAAGAAATCACTGCCTTATTATCATGAATGCATTAAATTGTCCCAAAAAAGGCACAGACACTTCAGTAGATATCGAGATAAAAGCTTACAAGAAGGGAAGAAAAATAGCCTAATTATTGATCTTGGTCAGTGACTTACAATTATGACCCTAAATGCATAATAAATATCTTTAATATATATTGAGATATGTAAAACTTGCATGTAAACTTTAACCAAGTAGAAAAGGGAAGATAAATCAGCCTAAATACAAGATAGAGTTATGGAACTTGGTCAGTGACATACAATTTTGACCCTTCATGGCATATGTGAAGTTTCAAATCAAAATCTCTGATAGTTAATGAGATATGTAAAACTTACATGTAAACATTAAACCAGGAGACTACATGTAAGTAAACAAGAGGGCCATGATGGCCCTGAAATCGCTCACCTGTATATAGGCCCCCGGGCGGGGCTAATTTTAACCCAGGGGCTTTTATTTGAACAAACTTGGTAGATCCCATTTGAAGATGTTTCATGATAAAATATCTTAGCTCTAGCTCTAAGAAAATCTTTAAGTTTTTACTAAACACATATAGTGAAAAACAATGACCCACACCCTCTGTGCGGGCCAATTTTGTCGCCAGGGCTTTATTTGAACAAACTTCGTAAACACTCACTAGAAGATAATTCATGCTTAATATCTAAACTCTATCTCTTTGGGTTTTTTCAAACAGAACATTTTTTCAGTTTTCTACTATATACATAAAAGGAAAATCAATGATCCCGGGGCCAGGCCCAATTTTTTTAACCCCAGGGCCCTTAATTTAACAAAAAATTGGTAGACACCCATTAGAAGATGTTTTCATGCTAAATATCTTAGCTCTAGCTTTTAAGATTTTTTAAAAGAAAGATTTTTTATGTTTTAACTATATACATAAAAGGAAAAAAACAATGACCCCCTGGGGTGGGCCAATTTTGACCCCAGGGCTTTTATTTGAACAAACTTGTTAGACACCCACTAGAAGAGGTTTCATGCTTAATAGCTAAGCTCTAGCTCTTTGGGTTTTTAAAAGAAGATTTTTTTAAGGTTTTACTATATGCATATAGGGTAAATCAATGACCCCTGGGGCGGGGCCAAATTTGACCCCAGGGCTTTTATTTGAACAAACTTGGTAGAGACCCATTAGAGGATGTTTCATCCTAAATATCTTAGCTCTAGCTCTTTGGGTTCTTTAAAAAGAAGATTTTTTAAGGTTTTACTATATGCATATAAGGAAAATCAATGACCCCCTGGGGCGGGGCCAATTTTGACCCCAGGGCTTTTATTTGAAACAAACTTGGTAGACACTGACTAGAAGATGTTTCATGCCAAATATTTAAGCTCTACCTCTTTGGGTTTTTTAAAAGAAGATTTTTTAAGGTTTTACTATATGCATATAGGGTAAATCAATGACCCCCTGGGGCGGGGCCAATTTTGACCCCAGGGCTTTTATTTGAACAAACTTGGTAGACACCCATTAGAGGATGTTTCATGCTAAATATCTTAGCTCTAGCTCTTTGGGTTCTTTAACAGAAGATTTTTTAAGGTTTTACTATATGCATATAGGAAAAATCAATGACCCCCTGGGGCGGGGCCAATTTTGACCCCAGGGGCTTTTTTTTGAACAAACTTGGAAGACACTGACTAGAAGATGTTTCATCCAAATATCTAAGCTCTACCTCTTTGGGTTTTTTTAAAAAGAAAGATTTTTAAGGTTTTACTATATGCATATACGGTAAATCAATGACCCCCTGGGGCGGGGCCAATTTTGACCTCAGGGCTTTTATTTGAACAAACTTGGTAGACACCCATTAGAGGATGTTTTATGCTAATATCTTAGCTCTAGCTCTTTGGGTTCTTTTAAAAGAAGATTTTTTAAGGCTTTACTATATTATGCATATTGGGAAAATCAATGACCCCTGGGGCGGGGCCAATTTTGACCCCAGGGCTTTTTATTTGAACAAACTTGGTAGACACTGACTAGAAGATGTTTCATGCCAAATATCTAAGCTCTACCTCTTTGGGTTTTTTTAAAAGAAGATTTTTAAGGTTTTACTATATGCATATAGGGTAAATCAATGACCCCCTGGGGCGGGCCAATTTTGACCCCCAGGGCTTTTATTTGAACAAACTTGGTAGACA
>NW_026863529.1:0-32102 GCF_026571515.1 Ruditapes philippinarum
CGATAATCATACTTTAATTGTTAAAAAAAGCAGTTGTTATTAGCAAAATATATCTTAAATGTTTAAAAAATTTGTGAATTATTTGATGCTTTGTCTGTTGGTGTATTCTGGGTTTGTTTTATGTAAAAATTAAGGATATTACTTAATGGTGAATAAAATAGTTAAAAAAACTAATGAAATATAAAAAATGAAATATTCTAATGAAATAGTTTTCATAAAATTCAAAAAATGGTAACATTATGATATTTCCATCTCACGGTCGACTCTCAACATAGAATATTTCTTTTATTGAAAACACATGAAAACCGTGCATTTACAGATTAAAATGTTGCATTATGCTACTACATTTAATAGGTTTTTATAAAAACAAAACATATTTATTTCATAGAGGCATTCTTATTCAAATTTATGAATGCTCAAATAGGCAAAACACAGAAAATACCATGTCATTTTATGTACTTATTGTGGAGAAGGGATGCATGGACAAACGCTATAAAAAAAGATTTGACCAAGAAAATTAAATAATTCTTTGCATGCATTTTACGTTTTATAATGTGACAAATTGTTTTGCTTCATGATTTTTACTATGTTTCATAACATAAATCATTATTAAATAACTGGCAGGTCTAATAATTTCTCCATTCCACATAGTAAATTAATCGTTAGCAAAAAATTAAAGAATAGCTTTAATTTTATTGACAGGCTATTCTGCAGAAGTGGAACTATTTTAAATGACTGAGTTATGCATTTCAGAAGTCAAAGAATATTTGTATAATTTGGATCGATGTTACACAATTATATGTATATAAGCCAGTCTGTGTATTCATATTTTTGTATTCTGATATTACTTGTAATATTGGTAGTTTTGAATTGTAGTTTTGAAACTTAGTTTATGCATGAGGTTAAAAATAAATTAAAGATAATTTAAAATAAATCAATGACAATTTAGGTTGCATGGATTTGATCATTTTTTTTCTTTATCATGTAAGCCTTGTAACGTATTTTATTTGTACACTGCCTCTTCCTTGCCAACACTTGTAAGTTTCTCATAATAGAACAGGTTGTATATGTTGAAACACTGGTACACAATTTATTAATAATAATAATAATAATAATAATAAAAATAATAATAAATAAAAATAATAATAATGATGATGATGATGATGATGATGATGAAAACTTTATTTAAAGGGGCAACATAGTTTGGCAAGTTCAAGCTTTCTTTTGAGTCTCTGTAATATTCAAAATGTACATATAGTATACAGTTAAAAAAAGATTTATATAAAGATACATTATTATTTATCTAGTATTAAAATGAGTTTGCATATATTCAGGGAGGAGAGTGTTTAGGGACTTATATAATAAAATGGCCTTTTTTATAATTTACTCTCAGAGAATTTTATTAATACAGTTTAATTAAGAAAATTATTTATCAGTGGGCACATTGAATGTTAGTATCTGTAGCTTATCCGAGATTTTTATTTTGAAATAATAATGGATCAAAAGTGTTTTTTTTTCTGCAGAAATGGATAGTTTATTAAAGTAAAAAATAGATTTCTATACAGGCAAAAAAGTATAAAGAATAAAACCCAAAGACATGGTCATTTTTGAGCATGTGTACACTCTTTTTCATGAACCTAGGCTATTAGCAGACAGCTTTCTGCCTCCAGAGATTAGCTGTGGTCAGTAATGATATGCAGCGTTCTATTTTTAGTAATTTTGAAAGGGGTCTATAAGCCTGGGCAATGAAAATGCAAGTGTCAACCAGTATAGTTTCATCAATAATTATTATTAACATATATATGTGTAGTATGGTTAAGTTATTAAAGCAATGAAAACATAATAATGGTGCAAAAAATATCACTGTAAAAGTTTAAACAAATAATTCATATTTTAAGCCAATAACGTTTTATCCTTGTTAAAACAATATTTGGTTATATTCAAACATTTCTTAATTAGACCCTGGAATCTAAACCATTTTATTTTTTGAATTAATACAATGTATATTTATTTATTTTTGCTCTTCTGTGTATCAGCATATTGATTTGTTCCTTTGACCAAAACATTGTAAACATTTACTGAAATTCACAGGTCATGTACACTGAATCAACACTGAATGTACACTGAAATAATAAAATAAACAGCACTATCACACCTTCGGGCACATGCTTTGTGTCAAACCGGTGTTACCAGTGTCTTTACAGCCAAAAACTTGTAGAAAAATAGAACCTGTTCTAAATTTCTTGCAAGAAATTATCTTCATGGATGTCACATATTATCCAATACAAGAGAATATGATACTTGCATTCAAGACTTGGATAGGTGTAGACACGGCCTAACTAAGAAATACATTCAGTGTCAAGTGTTTTTTTTTTCACCAAAATATTCGGCAAAATTCGGCCCCATTACCCCCTCAAAATAGTATGTTTTTTCCCCTCTCAAAGCCGAAATTTCCCCCTCATATGGCAGCCAAATTTTGCCTGCAATGGATACCATTTGTTTTTGCATATAACTGCTGAAAAATGTTTTATATTAAGCCTGTAAAACTAACTGTTAAGCAAAGTTGTTTACAAATTGTTCCCGGGTATGTAAGGGGAGCTACTCCTGGCATCCCAACAAGTTTAACATGCGACTCTTTAAATTCTGCTGTCAATATTTTAGATCCGTATATTAAGAAAAAGCGACGTATTTTAAACCTGTGTTGCAAGAGTTGCTACCCTTTTCTACTCACTGGAAAGAAAACAATGTCAAACAATAATTATATCTGTCATATTTTGCGTTTCGGATCGGAATATCCGTCCCGAGGTGACCCGCCCATGGGCGGGTGACCGAGGGTCAGATATTCCGATCTGAACCGCAAACATATGTCAGATATTTTTTCTTGCATATTCTACCATATTCCATCATATTTTAATTTTTTTATTTTTAATTTCAATGGAAATTTATATCATAATTTTACAACCGTAAAAACTTTCTTACAACAGCGTATGAATTACAACTTCATTCATAACGGTAAAATGACGTCATCCTAAGCGTGCCATTGTACAGCACACGACTCATCTGGCACCCCCATGCCAATGAAATTTCCGGCATGGGTAAAACTTACGGAAACGCCAGTCTGATATGCAAGAAAAGTAAATCTTACAGTGGTAAGTGATGTATTAAAATATGCATTGGATTCGTTTTTGTTTCTTCATTTGTGAAGAAATAAAATTCCCCCTCCTTTTGCATTTTTCCCCCTCCAAACGGCACCGACCCCCTTCCCCAAAAAGTGGAAAAAAAAACACTGTCTATAATTAATGAAATGTACTTTGTGACAGTGACGTTTATCGTAAAATGCGATTTGACCCATGTAAAAAATAGCTTGTCTAAATATTTGGACTAGTATTCATGGTACTTTTATCTGACAGGTCTGACATTTGACCTGAGGTCCACTAAGGCTTCGTGGAATGGCAGAAACGCATCACATTGAAAGTTCTATTGATAAATCTCCTATGAACACATCTGTACATGTTTTTAAATTCAAAATTTCACACTTCAGGTGTGTGCTATGACTCCAGGTATAGAAGCTGGAAAAAAATAGATTCACATACATGTACATGTATCTGTAGGAATATACTAAAACAGCTTAGTAGAGTTCCCAGATACAAAATCATGGGTAACAATGCTTTGTTTAATTGGATATAATTATTAAATTGGCAAATAAAAACAACTAAATTTAATTAGGAATCCGAATGTTACAAACTTTCTATGCAATTAGATCTAGTCTACAGTAGCTATATACAATTTATCATGCCATTACTATGACAACTGCCTGATAAAGCCTGTCTGAGAACATCAACCTTTCTCAGTCAGTGACTTGAGAACACTATGTTCCTACGCAAGATCAGCATTGATGATGTTTATTGTTGGTATTGTTTAATTGACTTTGCTGAATATTTATGATAATACACACTACACAGTAAATAAATTGTTAAAACAGATTGTACCAAAAATTGTGTTGTATTATAAAATTATTGGTAAAAACCCTCGGACTACTTTTTTGGCGTAAAACCCTTTTGTGGTTACCGTACTTTCAGAAATTTAGCGCCCCGAATTAAAAAAATAAGATGCAAAGTCATAATAGAGGCATGATAAAAAGAATAACAGGTTACTGTCTTTTGAGGAAGGGATTTCTCAGACTCGGCTAGATATGGTCCGGAAGGGGCTCGGCAAGCCTCGCCCCTTCCAGGACCATATCTAACCTCGTCTGAGAAACCCTTTCTCAAAAGACAGTAACCTGTTATTCTCTATATACAGTGCAGCGTTTTTTATTTCCCCTTAAATTATACCAGAAAACAGCATAGTTCCTAAAAGAAAAAATAGACAGCAAAATTCCCAGTTCATATCAGCCAAGAGCCCAAAATAACAATGAAAATTCCTCAAAAAACTGCAAATTTAAAGCTAAACAAACCAGTATATTATGGATGCTTCCATGATGATAAGTGATACAGGATAATAACCAAGTATAACCACATATTCGATATTCGTACCCAGTTCATTTCGTACTTTTAGTGTTTCACACCTAAATATTATTTATGTACAATTGTTTTCTTTTTTTTCAACCTAAAGTAACAAAAAAATCATTGAAGTTAATAATACACGGTTTTTAAGTGTATATTATGCATATTATACATGTTTTCCTGGATAAAAGGAACTGCCAATGAATATTTTTGTACTCATGTAAAGTTCCCAATTTGAGTTAAACCAAAGCATAATTTTTTCACAATCTGTCACAATCTGTCTAGTACTGGCACCATTTCCCCAAAGCAGGGGGTAAAAACACTGCAGTGCCATCTATAAATAATATAATCATTACACTCCTTGAAATGTACATTTTGGTTGACATGCCATCCATTTCAGAAATATTTTTGAACTAAATTATAAAGTAGATAACATGTACATATATAAATAACTTTTACAAAAATAAATTAAAATACAATTTTTTTATCGAAACTCAAGAAATTAAATTAATTAAATACTTTTACACTTTTGAAGGAAATTGAAATTAGTTAAAATCCTTAACTCAGGTGAGCCATTTGTCTTATATCAACTGTATATGCAACCAGGGTCTTTCAAATATCTAGAACGGTCTGGAGACAGACCAATTTTACAAAAAAGGCTGTCTCGGTTGAGTCACGTGATTGGGTTATCTACCATAATGACCCTTTTTCATATATTTCACAAAGACTTTAGCCTACCATTTTTTGTTACAAATTATAACCGATGTTTACCTCGCTATGTCATATTTGTTTGCAATCGATTATGGAATAGGTTTGAAAAATTTGACCAGTTCACTGAAAAATGTCTTTTATTATTAGGTGACCATATGACTGACTGACAAATCTAAATTCATTAAGCTTTGAAAAATCTTTGTCCACAAAGTTTAAAAGGTTAAGTGTTATCAAAAATACTGCCAAATGTATCGGGTAGCTAATTGAAAGACCTTTGTTTAGCATATATTTTTGCCCTTTTAACTTATTTGGGTACTGTTTCTTAATAGTTAAATAGCTAGAAAAAATAATGGAATATCTATATCTTTGAAAATATTTTTATTAATTTATAACTTATCAATACTCATTATATTTTCTTTTATCGCTCCAAATATCTGTCGGCAACAACTCTTCTTAGGACCGTCTCTACATGTAAAGATCACCCCAGTAATTGGGAGAAGTGAAACGTTCTGTTATTATTTATTTAGCATTACTTTTTTCGCAAGCATCAAAGATTTTTATTTCCGTCACCTTTAAATAATAACAATAACAATAAAAACATATAAGAAACATATAGATCTAGATAGCTAGTTTTTAGTACAACAGCTTATTTGCTTTAGAAACAATATTCATTGCTTGATATCAGAGAAAATTTGTTTTTTGATAATCAAAAAGTTAATGAGGAAAAAGTAGATCTAAATAAATATTTACAAAAATGAGGCCGGGTTGACCAGAAATCAGAATTACATCCGGCCGGATTAACTTGAGGCTGGGTTGACTTGACTAGACTAAGTATTAGTAGTAACGCATCAGTTAGTGAATAATTAAGCAGTGTAAAGGACAGGGGGTGTCAGAGTTGAACAGAAAAAGGATGCATGTCCCAAATGGGAAACACTGAACTATAAAAAAAAGTGAAATATAAGATTTGAAGAATAAATCCTTAAAACCTTTCCTCATCAGGCCATTATGCATTGTTGTTTACTAATTGATTCACTCAACATATCTCCCTCCCTCAAGTAAATATTATATGTATGACAAACACATACTGGGCCAGTGGCAAATATCTCCATCTCAAATAAAGTAAATAATATCTAAAGCAAATTTAATTCATAAAGTACATCTTAAATGTTGTTTCCCACCTTTTAACAAAACAAAACTTCCTTCCTTTTGGGGACCCTTTTTTATAAATAAAAAGCGGCATCGCGAAATTTTGTGACAAATGAAATTTGTTTAACATCCAATATTCTAGTTGTTGTTGATTTTAATAATATAACATAAAATATTTATTTTAGTATTTCATGATTATTTTAAACAAATGCTGGATCATGCGTCATCGAGATTTTGAGAACCCTGAGTGAATGTTAATTCAATGCCTGAAAGGAAGATATTTATAAATATCGCTAACAAATAATGTCCATAGGATATATATATATATATATTTACCTTATAAGTCTGTGATATCTTGTACCTCCGAAATATTAAACGTTTTTCAATAACTAGGTAAAAAAAAAACAAGTTGTCCTTCGAGTTCAATATGGTGGACGTTTCGCGGGACATTCTTACCCTAACACCGGTAGCAGGTGCGCGTTTGGATAAAAGTGTGTACGCATCAAAAATTCAGTTAACAGGGACGTGTATAAAACGTCAGTTTAACATGGAAAATTGCACATATTCAAAATTTTCGACTAGCAAACAAAATATGAAGAAAAGAGCATTTTTAAAGGCATTAGGAAAATCACTACACGAGTGTATGTAGTGACTTTCCAAAATGTAGTCAATTTGTTGGTGTGTTTACAGGTCAATGTAGTGAGATTGGACAATAAACACACGCACACACACACACACACAAACAAACACACACACAGGTGAATCGCTATATGCCACCGCATCGCAGATGCTGCGGTGGCATAAAAAACTACGTGTTAAAGTAGTATTGTTCTAGTTTGCAAACTCTTATTCATATTATACTATTTCACACACAAGTATCATACTACCTCACATACCCATATCACACTACCTCACGTACCCATATCACACTACCTAACATACCCATATCACACTACCTCATATACCCATATCACACTACCTCACCTACCAATATCACACTACCTCACATACCCATATCACACTACCTAACATACCCATATCATACTACCTCACATACCTATATCACACAACCTCACATACCCATATCACACAACCTCACACACCCATATCACACTACCTCATATACCCATATCACACAACCTCACACACCCATATCACACTACCTCACACACCCATATCACACTACCTCACACACCCATATCTAACTACCTTATACACCCATATCACACTACCTCACATACCATATCACACTACCTCACCTACCCATATCACACTACCTAACATACCCATATCATACTACCTCACATACCCATATCACACAACCTCATATACCCATATCACACAATCTCACACACCCATATCACACTACCTCACACACCCATATCTAACTACCTTATACACCCATATCACACTACCTCACACACCCATATCTAACTACCTCACACACCCATATCTAACTACCTTATACACCCATATCACACAACCTCACACACCCATATCACACTACCTCACACACCCATATCACACTACCTCACACACCCATATCTAACTACATTATACACCCATATCACACTACCTCACACACCCATATCACACTTCCTCACACACCCATATCACACTACCTCACACACCCATATCTAACTACCTTATACACCCATATCACACTACCTCACCCACCATATCACACAACCTCACACACCCATATCACACAACCTCACACACCCATATCACACTACCTCACACACCCATATCACACTACCTCACACACCCATATCTAACTACCTTATACACCCATATCACACAACCTCACACACCCATATCACACTACCTCACACACCCATATCACACTACCTCACACACCCATATCTAATTACCTTATACACCCATATCACACTACCTCACACACCCATATCACACTACCTCGCATACTCTTATCACACTACCTTGCATACTCTTATCACACTACCTCGCATACTCTTATCACACTACCTCACATACCCATATCACACTACCTCACACACCCATATCACACTAAGAGTTATATTTATGTTAGAAACGCCTAGGCTATATTCTCCTGTATATTCCAGTAACAACTTGAATAACAAGTTCATAATAATACAATTCTTTGCTGATGATAAGTTTATAAGAAACCCAGCACTTTAAGACTCTTTTTAAAAAAGTGTGAGAAAAAGACACACATAAATGAGACTTGCCATTCAATGGCTTTGCGTACGTGCGAGATGAAATGTACTTCAAGTATTAAGTCATCATAGTGGTGTAATTTTTAACTTTTTTTTTAAGTAAGATTATTTGGATCGAGAAATAACATACAAAACACAATAAAAATTTTATGCACACATATTGTGCACACATCAGTTCTTAATGGTTTATACCACATCGTAAACAAATTAAATTAACCAGAATTCGAGAAATTTATTTGCATTATTACAAATTTATATAATACTTCACAAACTCATATTATATTTCCTTACATACTCCTTTCCTTACATACTATACTACCTACCCATGTTATAGTACAAATGTATTGCAGTCAATTTCTAAAAATCAAAATAGAAGCAAAAATATAAAGCATAAAACAGTGTGGTGTACGGATCATATTAAGAAACAAGCTTCAAACTAATGAATATGAATGAACATGATTCGGCATATAAGGACGAGAATACTTACAATTCGGGCTTTTCTTTCTTCTCGCGTCTCTTCATCTTCACTATCGCTGTAGTTATACTGTAACGACAATAGTTTACGAGGCTTTTCTGCTACCTCTTTCTTTAATGCACCCTCATCCATTACTTGGCTCTCTATTAATAGTAACAGATAATATTTGTTTTAACTCGTCAATAAGATCAACGTCAGAAATTGTGTTGCAGGAGTGTGTACAGGTTTAAATTTTGAGAGACATGTCAGATTTAAAATAACCTTCTTTTTTCATTGAATTAGATTGAGATTTTTTCATTGCATTAGATTGAGTACACTACAAGTTATGATAGTGTATCTAAAACTCCTAACACAATTGCATTATCAAAATTTAAGAAAGAACTAAACAAGAGCTGCTCATTTGAAGGTGCGCTCAATTATTTTAAGTACTTGCCTGGAAGTAGGGATGATGGTTACTAACAAGTATACAAAGTTTGAAAGCAATACCTCAAAGGGTATAGGAAATAAGTGGGGTGGTATGGAAAAAATAACCTAAATTCTGAGTTGAAAAAGGGGCACCAGAGTGAATATGAAAGTTCTCTGTCTGATATAAATATAATAGTTGAGCTAAAATAAATGCCTCACCAGTAGGTGTTAACATTTGAGATTTGATGAGTGCAGATTCTGTTGGAGCAATTTCTGATGGTGTTTCAGCAGTCCCTGTATCCATCATTTCTACTTGGGCTTCCACTGACTCCTTAACAGCTTCTGAACCATGATCTGAAAACATAGTGAAATGAAAACAAAGTGAAGACTAAAACCATAGTAAGGACTGAAAATATAGTGAACAAAGAAAACAAATTGAAGACTGAAAACATATGAGCTGCGCTATGACAAAACCAAAAATAATGGGTTTGCGACCAGCATGAATCCAGACCAGCCTGTGCATCCACGCAGTCTGATCTGGATCCAAGCTGTTCGCTTACAAACCCTTTTACAAGTATAGAAACTGATAGCGAACAGCATGGATCCTGATCAGACTGCACGGATGCGCAGGCTGGTCTGGATCCATGCTGTTCGCAAACCCATTATGTTGGTTTTGTCATGACACGGCTCATATTGTTAGTGAAGACTGGAAATGCTGTATAGAATGAAAACATAGTGAAGACTGACAACGCAGATTTCAGCATAATAAATCATTAATCGAATACTAATTCACAGCATTTTGCTAATAAATTTCAGACTCTCATTGATGAACAAAGTACAATTGTAAGCAAGTATATCAGGTTATTTACCAATGTTTGACTCTTCTTTATGTTTCTCCTTCAACTGTTGTAGTTTATTCTCCAGATCTTCAAGGTCACTATCTGAACTGTTCTCACTGTCCTCAAAATGGGACAGATCACTTGTGTGCACAGAACTAATGTCACTTGACCCGACAGAATCCTGTAAAATTTAAGACACATTTACTATAGATATTTGAAATACAATATACATGTATTTCTTCAATAACATTGATAAAATAGGTAGTTTAAAATTACCATTTTAAAAAGATACTTTGATAAAGTTATATTCTTTTACACATTTTTGTTGAAGACAAATTCTTTGAAATAAGAATTTAAGTGTCATTTGGTCTTATCTAATAGAAACTAACAAAGTATGCATTTTAATAGTCAGATTAAAGTTTGAAGTAGGCAGGGGCTTCATTAAAATGTTTGTTTAAAAAAAAATTGCTATGAAACGATCATAAAAATATTATTCCTACCTCAAGGTCAACTTCCTGTATATCTTCATCCCAGGCAAACCTGTATTGCCTCTTGCCTTCACCAGTCTGATCCCCAAGCTCACCATCTAGCTCACCAATAGCTACCATCTGCTCATGCATTGCTTTCTGAATCTGTTCATTGACAGCTTTCTCTGCCAAAGCTTTCTCAGAGTCAACATTCCCTGTAGCATCAGTGTATAAACCATCTTTAGAATCTTCTGCCAAACTGATATCAGACGCTGGTCTCTTTTTCAGAACCTGGGTACCATCTGGGAGGACGACGGTTCCCGGCGGAGCAGGTTCTTCTGATGGTGTTGGTAGACCAAGGAGGGCATTAAGACCTTTGATTCCCTTTATAGGAGATGGTTTAAGTGCTTGTGCAGAGCTTGTGATTACTGCACTGCTCACTGGGGGTATCATGAGGCCTCCTGCAGCTGGAGGGGGCACAGTCATTGCTATTCCTGGAGGGGGGATGCCAAAAGTTTGAAAAGGATGGCCTGGGAAAATTGGCGGAAATCCAGCATTTAATGAAGCATTCCAACCCTGTGAACAGAAAAATAATGATGTCTCCAGTAAAAGTTGTAAAGATGTTCATGACATGACAGTCTTTAGCCTTTTATTAAATAGAGAGGCTACAGGTTTTAGGTCTCTTATTATTGTAATTTATTAAGAATTTACACATAAACCATGCAAAAACTCTTAGTCTAATGAGGTTTTTATGCCTCATCTTAATAATGGTCACCTTTCAGCTACAATGTTGGATGAAAACATAACAACATTAATAAAGATACAAGCAGGTATATCAGTAAAACATCTGTTAATTATCCCACTTTTCAGATAATGACAATAATATGTATGTCTTTAGTAAGGAGTAATTACCTTTTTAATTTAATATTGAGGAGAACCTGAGGAAACACATTGTATACAAGTGTATATATATTATATATAAGCATATTCTTACATGCGGTAAAAAAGGAAAATTTTGTTGACTGATCCCTGGAAAAGTTAGTCCAGCTGGGTTGGCACCGCTGTAACCTTGAAGCTGAGGAGGAAATTGGCCTGGTGCTGGTGTGGGTGTTGGTCCAAGCATGCCAGCTGCAGGAGGAGGTCCTGAGTTATACTGTCCAGGTAACATAGCAGGTGAACTTGTGTTGGCAAACGGACCAGCATTAGTAGCTGTTTTGTAAATAATAAAAAAATATAACATTTACATTTACCACTTTATCAAAATGTATAACATTTACCACTTTATCAAAATGTAAAACATTTACCACTTTATCAAATTATATAACATTTACAACTTTCTTCATTCTCACACATAATATTTTTTTAACGTGTTTTATGTTGCATCAACACAGTATAGGTCATATGGCAAGTTTCCAGCTTTTTTGGTAGAGGAATATCTCAGATGCCCTTTCGTCCATTTCAAGCACAAATTGGCACCTGCGTAGAACGACTAATGTTTCATAAGCTAGCTGGATAGCTTCCTCATATGAAAGAATCCAAAGTCCCTGTCTGGATTCGAAACCACAGCTGTGAGGGGCAAGTGGTTTGAAGTCAACAACCTTAACCACTCAGCCACAGACGCACCCTTCTTCTACTTTACTGCATGCATACAAAAATGAATTTTGTAACAAGGAAACTTTAAACTGATATTCTAATATTAACCTGCGGGAAACTACTAAATGAAATGTTTTTATTTGTATCCAGCAGTCAAATAATATCCCTGTACTAATTAAATGTACCTGAATGCCACAAAAACTCAATCATAATAACTTAATCTATTTTCATGGAGACAATTATTTACAGACTATCAAATTTGCCTTCTTCCGTTGGATGACGCAAAACTATGACTAATGGCTAATGAAAGTAATGTACTAAAGCCAGTTTCTGGCACAATTCATAAAGAGCAGACAATAATCTTGGAGCAGGAATTAAAATTTGCCTTCATTCAAAACTAAACTTGAACCAATACTGGAGTATGTATAGTCTTAGACATGTTGACAAACAAGTAGAAACATATAAGTCAATACACTAAAATAGGATTGAATGCTATAATCTTAGTTTGACAACATTGTGCAATTTACAATTTTTAGCAGGCCTACTTTTCTTTTCTGAGTAGAGTAACATTAATATATATGGACTATATGGATTATGGACTACCGGTAGCTACATAATTAATAACAAGGGGGTCATATTAGACAACCCCCCCCCTCCCCGATATTTCACTTGAGATTTTTTGCTTCAAACGATCATGCTTCTTTAATACAGACATACATGCATACATGTAGTTAATTAGGTCCACATTGAGGCAGGGCCAATTATGCCCCAAATTTTTTTTTAAATAACAAGGTGATGCTACAAAGTACATGCCCACTAAGCTCTGGGAACTATAGTTTCTGAGCAGAAAAAGTCTATTTTAGTTCCTGTGACAACTATGCTTCAGCCTGGAACCATTATACTACCGTTACTTAAGGAAAAGGGTAAAGGGCTACTTATGGATCATTTCTGTGAAGTTTGGTCAAAATCTACCATGTGGTTCAGTAGGAGATTTGTTTAAAGTGTAATAGATGATGGAAATACACATGACGGATTACAAGCACCATGCCAACACAAAAGCTCACCTCTGCACTGCTGAGCTAATGAGATAAAATATGTGTATGAAATTTATAGTAACCTGGTGGTGGTGAGTTAAAATTAATATTCAGAAGACTCTGAATGCTGGCAGAATCAGGTGATTTCATCAATTTCTCCTGCTGTTCTTGTTGCTTTCTCTTCAGAGCATTCTTATGTTCGGTAAGACTAATGTTAAGGTGTTCACATGTCACCTCATCTGTCTTTGGCTTTATAAGCTGCATGATCTTTGGGTTGATTGTTTGCTCCACAATCCTCTCCACTCCTTTGTTTAACATACCAGACCTATAAATAGTTAAAAGAATTATACATATACTTTATATCAGGGTTTTTTCGCAAGTATCTTATTTTCGCTACATTTGCGTGCAATTAATATAGCAAAAAATAAATTTGCTAAATTTTCCTTCAATTTAATACCGATATTTTGGAACTTAATTATTTCTTTACATTTTCTACCCAGTTTAGTCATATATATTATTTATTGCCATATCTACAAAACAAAGGACTTATGCAAGGTAATATTGCATTATTGTCTCTGGTATTTGTATAATGCTTCCTTGAAATACATGTGACTCAGTAACTGTTCAACAATTTCATTTCCTTTGTTCCACAAATGTTTTATCAGAGGAATCATTGATTTCAATTAGAAACATGACCGATAATTAAATATCTATCCACCAATTCCCTGATTCAATTTTATTAGATCTTTACTGGCATTTGGAGTTTACAATTAATTTGCTATTAATGTCATATTAATGTATTTTATAATGATGATTGGTTTCCTGCAATGGCCTTAATAATAATCTTGCAGTGCTTATTTCACTTGTAGGGGATTGGTGGTAGGACCAACAGAGAGGGAAAATTGTAAAGTTGAGGGGAAAAGTTAAACACAGAAGAAGAGTTTATTATCTGCTAGATTGTGATACAACACTATTATTATTTTTCAAACTATACGAAAATGTCCCCCTGTTTTGGAATATTGCTTTTTAAACGATGCTGCTTTTTTGTGTTGGGGATTTTTTTACAAATAGAGGGAATATATATGAATTTTGGAGATTTGAATTATAAAGACAAATTTTAGCAGAAATAAGCATTAAGGCTAAATAAATTTAGCACTCTCTAACCATTCAGAAGCAACTTAAATGTACATGTATATAGAGTCAAATTTTACCTGACTGATAGATCATTAGACTTGGATAAATCTATATAAATGAACATATTAACAATGATTGAGAATAGTGATGCATGCCATTAGCATGCCCAAGATTTTTGTAACCTTATAACAAAATATTGACCTGACATTCTCCTTGATGTAAAAAAATGTGCATTGACGTTACTTCAAGGGTGACTACCCTAGCTTAAACTATAATACTAAACAAATAATGAAGGAAAAGCATTACGTTTTGAAAGTCATAAGCCAAAATTACTGAGTAAATGACTCCTAAACTCCCAATATATACAGAAGCCCTGCATGAACTAAAACCTGTAACAAGTTAATGTAAACAAAAATACAAAGTTAAGCTTACTGATTTATCTGTCTGCGAAGATTCTCTCTCAGTTGATTTTTGTTTAGTGTTGGACTCCATTTTTGTTGGCTAAGAAATCTTGATACATATGATTCTACTCTCTGTTGTAGATTGTGATATGCAGGCTGGAAATAAAAGTTTGTTGAATATATCAAATTTATCAACCAAATGTTGGAAACCTTAACCAACTATGGGAGAATAACAGAGTTTTTTTTTTACTATACATCAGCATACAAATGTGATATATCATCTTTGCAGGAATAATAAATCATATGGCAAAATCACTGCCAATGCCTTCTCAATGCAAATCATAAAAGCTCCAGAAATCCCCACACTATTCTGGCTATCAGATGTGCTCAGACAGAGTTTTACATAACACAATTTTCTGTGTCAAATACACATATCAAAATATGTTGAGTATGCAAAGAAATTGTACAACTGTGTCTTTGGGGACACAGAGTAATTTTTAATGACTGACTATGTCCAGGTCATTACTATAATGACAATGTATTGCTTTACATCTGAACAGATAAGAGGCAAATGTGTATCAATTTAATAGTAAATATTTGGCCAACATTTGAGAGTCATTTTTCTTGGTTTAATATATTTGACCAATCAGCTTCAAGTATGTGGTCACATGTTCAGTTATAGCCAAACATTTCTTGTTTTTGTTAACATGCTTCATATTGCAGCATGATCATAATTCATATTGCTTCATAGAAGTTAACTAAAAATGTCCAAATAGTCTAATCACCATTTGTTCTCAGGTAAAAGTATGACAACTTGATTGATTATTCATCAAGCCTGAACCAAATAAAATTCAAGTGATTTGTTAAATAAGTATCCAGTGTCATATCTTGTTAGGCGCAGCCATTTTCAATGAAACTAAATGATAATGGGCGGGGTAATCCAATATAAATGGAACAACGCAACATTTCAGCTTAATAATAAACGCCGAGGTGTTCAGAGTAGAAACGGAAGCAGTGTATGAAATACCAAATAACACTTTTCAAATGAAAAATGTAAAATAGAAAATGAACAATTTTTTAATTTTTTTGACCGATTTCCCCATTCATAGGCTTTGCCTAATTTCATATCAACAAAAATATATTTAAAAAAAAATTCTCTCACAGTCTATCATTAAAGCATAAAGTTATAAATGGAATTAAATTCAGAATGTCATGGCACAGGATGATACAGCTTGATTGCACACTGATTTATCATCTTTTGTCTTTGACTTCAGTTGTTACAGCTTGATTGGTCAACTGATTAGATTATCTTGAACAATCCTAATTATCACTCAAGATAATTTAATCACTTGACCAAGGTGTTAAACAAGTATACTGAATTATCCCCACAGTACAAACAAGGGTTGTCAGTGGTAACATGTGTCACCTTGTGATAGCCAATCGCATATTGCAGCTACTAGTACTATGAAGCAGGAGACCCAAAAATCATTAACAGGTGACGTCAAAACATATTTTTTTATTCAAGGGCAAGAACTCAGCTGAAAATCATTCAAGCAAGCAAAAAAACCTGTGTATAATGCACATGTACTTGACCTACCCATCAATCATGTAAAGTTTCATTGAAATTGCATTAATGGTATAAGAGAAGTAGTCTTTATTATTATCCTTCCTGTTCGTGGGCCATAACTGGACCAAAAATCATTCAAGCGGAAAACCCCTGTAATATGCCCAAGTACTAGACCTGCCATAACTCAGTCAAAAATCATTAAACCAGAAAATGCTGACAATATGCACAACTGTAGACTTGGTACTGACCACTTCAGTAAACTGGTACTGGTATGCGAGCAGTTCCCGTACAGAAGCAGTACCCGTATTTTTCATTTAAACGCTTGATTTTTACTTGAATTCTTCAAAAAATCATTTCAAATCAAGCAGATGCATAAACGAGACAAAATCTAAGTGTCAGTTCGGCAGCATGTATAAAAAGTCTCATTTTAAATCACTTTCACCTGTGCGTTGTCAAAACGTGACCTTGTTTTCTCTGGGGGATTCCGTCCTTGCGCGCATGCGCAAAAATACTGACACGTAAGGCCTGTTAAAGGGTTTTCCACTGATACCACCTGTTTACAGATAAGTAGGCAATGTGATGAAAACTTCTTTAATTATCAGAATTTTGGCCAATATTACAATATATAATAATTTTATGGCTTTGATGCGTAAAATATCATGCATACAAGCATGCTATTGCATGTGAATGCGTTGGGGTAACGGTACCGGGTAATAGATACCAGCGTTTAGTCTACGCACTATTTCCTGAATTACATCTAGTTATCTCTTAGAAAATGCTCTGTCTAATAATTATAAATGAAAAATAGGTCCGATATAACAAACTTGTATAATTATAATGGGTTAAATTTTATGTACGGGAACTACTTCTCTTCAAACAAAAAAATGGATAATTTCGGTACCCCATATGAGGCCTCATAACTAAGGGTTGTTCTATGTTTAGAACATCATGGAATTTCCATGATTTGTGTGACGAGCTGAATATTGATGCAGTCTTCGAAATTAACGCCAGTCCGAGGCCCGAGGCCACTAAATTTAGCATCGGTCCGGTGATTATTGCAAGGTTGGTGGTCCGACGGGCCAGTAGATTTTTGGCCATGAAAAAATATTATAAGAAAAATTCAACAAAATAATGAAGCAGGGCTCTCTAAAAGATTGATATTTTTGCCTTTTTTGCAAGTGAAACCGGTCAATTCTGTCCTAAAAATTCAAAACACAGCGAGAGATGTCTAAATTGTATTGAGTAATAGAGGCCGCCATTTTTTTCTTGGATATTTTCCGTACCGCACCATACAGTTACGGAAATTAAACCATTGTTTATAATGGTCATTATTTACCTATGATTTTGTGATAATTGAGTTAAGTTAATATTTTGTGTGAAAGTGATTTGTTTGAAGCAAACTGCGTTGTTCATGTTCAATGCTAGTCAGTTTTGCCTTAACATTTGGTCCTTATAAATTTATAGAGCTATCAACTTATGGTCCAGAATACAAGAAGTATTTTGCTTCTTTCAAAATTAACAAGGGAAGCATGATAAAGTGTTTTCCTTTACCCATCAATTTATTACCTATCTATGTATTTGGTCCGGCTAAAAATCACCAGGTCCAGTTAGATTTGAAATTTTACTGGCCCGAATGTCCTGTGCTTTTTAAAGTTTTTCGTGAAGACTGTTGATGTGTAACATTCAAATTGTGGTGAGTGAGCGTAATAAAAAATAATGTTTAAGTCACTACGATTTTTTGTACGGAAACTGCTCGCATGCCAGTAAAGTTTTGATGACATTGTACCATAGTTTATGAAGAGTAGTCCTGACAAGTTTTGTGACAGACAGACAGATAAGTGTTCCCTATATGGAGTTTCTACTTCGTACATGCGACACAAAGAGTAGCCGAAAAGGACACTTGAGGCAAAAAGCCTAGAAAGTGGAAAGACCAAGGCCGAAACGTCCAGATACCATTGGTAGCACCTAATTTCATAATACTGAGTCTATTATTGTCAAGGGATTATTCTAAAAAAACATAAACAACAAAAACTCTCGACTGTGTCATTGTCAAATTATAGAATTGCCTCCAGCAGATTCATGATATTTGAAAAATATTTTACACATCGCGAAAACATATAAATATCCAAACCTTTGTGTCAGCCTCTGCAATAAATTCTTTTCTGAACTGATCAAAACATCCCTTTGACTTTAATGTGTGAATTATCTTTTCCACTAATTCTGGGTCTGCTTTCTCTTCTTCCGAAGACCCAGCAGTCATTTTTTATTTTTTGGGAAAAAAAATATTACGCTCCGCGTCGCCCGGCGCTTTGTTTTCTCCCAGTGCTTCCCTTTTCGCGAAAAATGTACTGTGCAGTAGCTCCATTTCGGGTTTAAATAATTGATAAATTCCGCAAGATGTAATAAAATCTAGGTTTACTTTGTATTTAAATAAGGAAACAAATCAAATCAAATCAAAATTTATTTATTTATTGTCGGTATACATATATAACATTTTTACAAAACATAAGCTATGTATAGCTTTTGACCGACATACATGCATAATATAATGATATAAACATAAAACTCATAAAAGAAGCACATTAAGATAAACTTTGAAAGACAAATGTTAAAATAAAATAATAATAATTAATAAATAGTTATGATATGCTAAGGAAATGCTTAAAAGATCTATACTGTATCATAAGTGAATAAAATAATATATATCTAGATAAAATGCGGAACATATTAGCACATACATAAAATAAGATTACATTAAAAGTGGGTGGATACTGCTGACCTTGACCCAGGCCTAGCCTGGACTGCTATAAAAGAAAGGAAATACGATATTGAAAATGAAAAGGATCACAAAACTGTTACCACTAATTAGGTTTTATAAATAAAAATCCCCAATTCAAAATTTGAAAGAAGTGATCAGCAGCCTCCTCAATAAGCAAACTTCGCAATAAGCAGACAATAAGCAAACAAAAATTCAAGCATACTGGAAAAATAATACATGTACATAATCATTTATGTTGAGAATATTAACAAAATTTAAGCCAAATGTGAAATAAACAGATACATGTAAGTAAGCAGCAAAACAAAAGAAAGCAGGCAAGAAACAAAACTGAAGATGGAGCTAAACTATAATGCAGGTTTATTGACAGAAACTACATGAGCAACACTCTCCATTCCATGCACCAATTAAACTTTTAAATTGGTCATAATTCACTTCCATTCTGAGGTGTTGAGGAAGTGAATTCCATAGTTTAGATGCATAGGAACGAAAAGAGTTGCTGCCATAACTTGCGGTTCTTACCTGAGGGATAATGGCTACATTTTTATACCTAAAATTAAAAGATTGAGATTTTATATTAACAAGATCATGTAAGTATGTTGGTCCTTGTTTATGAATAATTTTATGAATTTCGAGGGCTATAGTTCTGATTCGTCTTAATTTTAAATTTGGTAGTTTAATTAGATTTTATTAAAAGTGAGTCATAGTCTGATTGATGGTCATCATAAATGAATCTTAATGCCCTTTCTTGAATTTTCTCTAGTTTTTTTGTGTACTTTTCTCCACAGAAGTGCCAGGTGACAGGGCAGTAATTAAAGTTTGGTAGTATAAAAGAGTAATATACATATATGTTCAATTTCCCCAATTTACATAAATTTTTACCTATTCTCTTTAGCACGTTTAGTTGTTTTGAGGCTTTTTTACAGATGTCAGAAATATGATTATCAAATTTGAGTTTAAAATCAAAAGTTACCCCTAGAAGTTTAACAGATTCATCACATTAGATTGTACTATCATTTAAATTGAAACTAATATTTTGATCCCTAGTTTTTTTACCAATAGCAATAGACTGGAATTTGTCGGGGTTTGCTTTCATATGATTGTCCGAAAACCATTGTATTAATGACTGACTATCTGACTCTAAAGATTCAACAACATTGTCAATGTTTGTGTCACTGCATGATAAAGTGTTGTCATCTGCATAATTATAAAGATCACATTTGTGTACAAAATCAAAAATGTCATTTAAAAATATGTTAAATAATACAGGGCCTAGAATAGAACCTTGAGGAACCCCTTTATAAATATCTTTGAAAGAACTTAAATTAGATCCAAGTTTGACACATTGTTTCCTATTTGTTAAATAATTAGTTAATAAATCTAGGGCATGGTCGGAGACCCAATAACATCTAAGTTTCATGAGAAGGAGGTCATGGGGTAGGCAGTCAAAGGCTTTTGACAAATCCATTAAAATAGCTGCTATGTATTTGTTTTCATCCAGTGATCTTTTCCAGTCTTCAGTAATTTTAAGTAGAGTGCTTTGACAGCCGTAACCTGGTCTAAAAGCAGATGAGTAAGTATTAAAATGGTCATTGAAAAAGTCAGTTAGTTGGGTATTAATAGACCTTTCGAAGATTTTAGATAAAATTGGAAGGATTACAGGTCTGTAATTACCTTTATCTAGAGTACTATTTTTCGTATGGACCGGAACTACCTGAGCTATTTTAAGACTATCAGGAAAGATGGATGACTGGAAACTCAGATTAACCATATTAGTAATATATGTTCCACGACTGAAGGTTTAGAAAATTTTAAAAGTTTAGCAGATATGCCATCTTGACCGGTTGCTTTTTTAGATGATAATTTATCAATCTGTTTACTAATGAAGGAGTTATTTACAGGTTGAAAATTGAGTTGTTTATCAGATTTAAGATTATTTCTTATAGAATTAAGGCTAGGGTGATTGTTGTTGATTGGTATTGAGTCTGCACCAATGTCCTTAGCAACATGTACATAAAATTCATTAAAAATATCACACACCTGGGACTGATCACTTACTAGAATATCATTTTCACATAAAATCATATCCTTTTTTACAATAGTACCTTTATTTGTTAAAAATGGTTTAACAGTAGGCCAAAATGATTTATTTTTACATCCACCTACACATCTCTCTAAAAAAATATTTATTTATTGATTTTCTTTTAATGCTTGTGACAAGATTTCTTTGTTTACGGTATTTTTGCCAGTTCTTTGATGTTTTGTATTTATTATATGTATTTTGTAACATGCGTTTCTTGTAAATAGCTTGTTTTAAGGTTTTATTCATATATAATAATATGGTACTGTCTGGTCCATTGAACGTTTACGTTTTAAAGGGGCGTGTTTGTCTGTGACTTCCATAAAAGTTTTGCTAAAATTTGTGTATGCCTCGTTTACATTTACAGTGTTCTGGTTTAAGTATGATAAATTAGTCTGTAAATCCTCATTAAATTTTTCAATGTCAAAATTTTTAAAAGATCTATAATTACTCCAGTTAGGTTTTTTACTTTTAGTTTCATCTTTTAGCTGAAATGCAATCAGATTGTGTACATCACTCAGTCCATAATTAAAATTACATATTTTCCCAAAAGAAGAATTGCTATTAGTTAAAATCACATCCAGCAGTGATGGTATACCACTTTTAGTAAAGCAGGTAGCCTTCTTAATTAGAATCGATAAGTTAAAAACATCAATAATATCGTTTAAAGGAGCACATTTGGTTGGATCAAGTAAATCAAAATTTAAATCACCTAGTAAGACATATTCATCATACTTAGAACTACATTTATCTAGAGTTGTCATGTAGTTTTGTTCGAAAGTTTCATTTGATATAGATGGAGGTTTATATGCACCCATTAAAAGCCATTTCTTTTTATTTAAGATTACCTCTATGAATATAGATTCTATATCTGTAAATTCGAGATTTGATTTTCTATCTCCAGCTATATCTGACCTTAAGTACCCTGCACTAAAATTCCAGACTTATACACATGCAATGCTGTTTAAGGAAGTTTTAAAGGAATATTTAAAGGAATATTATTTATCACATGCCCGTGCCGATTTTGCGACTCCGTAAATATGGTATTACACGCCGTGCATATAATTTATTTGGACGTGACGTCATTAGCGTTATACAAGCATAGCGTAAAGACGCGCTAAATGCAAGCGGCGCGTCAATGAAAAATGACTCTTATTTCACTTTAAACTGTCTTTATTTTGGGTGTGTGATAAGTAGAATATTAAATTCGTGTATATTCATTACTGAATTTATTGAACTCGTTGAATAAAATGATATTATGCTCGCCAGTCTAATGAGTATATAGATTCGAATCTGCTTGAAAGACATTGTTTAATTTAAATATCGTAAAAACAACAACAGCAATTTTTTGAACTGAAAGAACAATTAACATCAAAACAAAATCAAACTTTATTTCACAATCTATCTTTTATTAAAATGTATTTTTTGTACATATAATCATCGATCGGATTATAATATTTCATATACAAAATGTTTTGAAGTTTTTTTTAATTGCATAAATAAACTACAGGGAAACATAGAGTATACATGTATTTATATTTGTAAAGTAAAGTCAGTGGAAAGACATTTATATCTACATGGTTACATGTTATTTCGACGATGTTGAAGTCTTAACCAAAATGCCATTAATTGTTTCTTAAACGTTTTTTTTCCATATCATTTTCCCAGTATATTTTTGTATTTAGATTCCTTTTAAAAAGATTGCTTTTTTAAATCTGCTTGTTTCAACCCCGGAGCACTGCATCCTGTCTTCCCCAACCCGGTGCTTTGAATTAAAACCGCCAGAACATTTCCACCGTGCTGCTGTGTTCGTCAACGTCCAATATGTCATCGTTAGTCTCTCCATCTGAAAGTACATATTAATAATTTCTTTTAAAAAAACATTAAACTGTAACTTCACATTCAACAAATGAAGCGCGTATTGCCCAGTCTTGCTATGTTTTCTCAATACTACATGTTGTACCCCCAGAACTGACGGCGGTTTGAACCCTGGACCTCTCGATTACAAGGCGGACACTCAACCATATCGCTAAATTAAGTGTCAATCCAACAGCAAGGCTGTTTGGCGTATCACTTAAATTGCATGTATTATTATATCATTGCCATTATAATGGTATTATTCATTATTTAAAAAATATCGTAGAAAAAATATATTAAAATGAATACCCTTCATGTTGGCTGTTGCAGAAACATTACAAATCACTGTTGATTCAGTGTCCTCTTTGTAGTCCTTCACAAGATCTATTAACTCTTTGGTCCAGATGTCTTTGTCAACTGGCGCCCTCAGTTTTTGACCTGTTAACGTAGTAAGTCTGCTTCTAGTATATTGTACCCGACGAGGTGACGGATTATCTTCGTCATTTTCGTAAAGCTTTGATGAACAATCACCCATTTTATAAGAAGAAAATTTATGCTTCACTGTTACTTTCTGTATCGCTTTCCTATTTATAAATGCTTGGAGACAACGTCGTTTTGACGTAATGACGTCAATAATGAGCACGCCCTTGCAAAACTACATTAAATTGCCAAGGGACAAATTTGAATAAAAATTATCAAGTTAACAGTTTGGGAGTAAAATATTGCGTTGTTTTCGAAAGAATACTTCCTCATGTCGTGTAACAACCTTTATTTCACACATTTTAAAATGTAACCAATGGACTTCTAGCATTTGCCCACGTGATGTTCCAATTTGAATTATCTTTGGATAAAATCTTATAAATTAAGCCTTGTTTTCATTTCATGAGTATCAGATTGTACTCTATCTTACCTTTTTAATTTTTGCAAGTCCAAAAAAAATATGTCAATACATATTGTACTCACTCAATCTAGCCTCGTTATCATTTTTTTCTAAGTCCAAAAGTTTCATATCGAATCAATATTGTATTCGAAGTACAGTAAAAACCCTCAATTAAGACCACCATCGGGACTGGTCCAAAGTGGTCTTAACTGCGGGGTGGTCTTAATTGTGAATATTTTTATTGCTTACATACTTTATGACCATGGTCTATTTTAGTCATATTATATGAACAAACAATATGTATATTAACAATATAAAAGTATGTTATAATATATAAGCTGATCTAAATATATTTCTGAGAAATTTAACATTAAATTTTATTGGGTCTGATTTGAATATTAATTATTAAATGATAATTATAATTCACCTGTCAAATAAGAAATTTTTCTTCAAAAAAAAAATGTTTCTGAAAAACATTAAACCACTCTAAAAATTTTCTTTCTCGCCCCCTTTTTTATGCAATAACCCCAAAAAAACAAAAGTTTTTGGGCACCTTGTAAAATTTAAGTGGCCCAAGGGTTAAAAGCATTCCAAAAGAGATAATTAACCCAAAAATTTTAAGAAAGGTGTTTACTTTAAAATCAGTGGTCCAATAGAGGGGTCAAAAAAAGAATAAAAACAATGGGAAATTGGGGGCTCTGGGCCCCTAAAAGTGTATAAAACGGGGTGGTCTTAATTTGGTATTAAAACCCTTTTTAAAAAAGCAGAAAAATTTTCTTTTTGAAAAATGGGCTTAATAGCTGGGGGGTTTTAAATTTCCCCCGGGGGGTCTTAAGTAGGGATTCTCTGGTTTTTTGCAGGGTTTTAAAAAAATACTAAACACTGTTGATTTGAGTTTATTTCAATAAAATAAAATAAAAAGAAAAAAATAATAAATTATTAAAAGTTTATCATACATTTTGAGCACAAAACTGAAATTTTTGGTTTTACTTACACAGTTTGCATCTCGTTCCCAAAAAAGTTTTTTCTTTTTAAATCCCAAAAAATAATCGGTATTGTAATCAACAAAATTTTAAAAACCTCATAATATATCGTATTTCTTTATGTTAAACTTAACATTTTTCAGTTTTTTCCTTTTTAAAAAAAAGTTTTCGGGGGGTTTTTTTTTTAAAAAATTTTGGTTTTTTTTGTTTTTAAAAATTTTTTCCCCGGGGAAAAAAAAAAAATTTAAAAAATTTTAATTTTTTTTCCCGGGTTTAATTAAAAAATTTCATTCTTTGTTTTAAGTTATTAAAATTATGACACGGTTTTGGGGCAAAATTTTTTCACATAAAGACAAAATTTTTCCATGCAAATTTTGAAAATGGAAATCAGGATTATACAAAAAGACCAACGTCCTCGTCTAACGATTACATTAAGTGTTCATTTATAAAACGTGCGGCATGTTTCTACGAGTTTTTCCCGCTCTGGTACTCAACCTCAAAGTTCTTAACAAACATACCTATAGATTGTCCATGCTATGGGGGCATGGGGATAAAGCTTAGTGGGCAAGTGTTATTTGGCATGTAGGGCATGGGGATAAAACTTGGTGGTCACTTGTTATTTGGCATGTGGGCATGGGGATAAAACTTGGTGGTCACTTGTTATTTGGCATGGGGATGAAACTTGGTGGTCACTTGTTATTTTGGCATGGGGGCATGGGGATAAAACTTGGTGGTCACTTGTTATTTGGCATGGGGATGAAATTGGTGGTCACTTGTTATTTAGCATGGGGGCATAGGGATAAAACTTGGTGGTCACTTGTTATTTGGCATGTGGGCATGGGGATAAAACTTGGTGGTCACTTGTTATTCAAGTACTTGCATACTTCACATATTGCGTAATGTCAATGCACATTTGGTAAAGTTAACAGAAAATGGCGATTATTTAGCGGGTATACTTATTATTTTTTATTATTCAATATCGCCAACTTCAATATTGTTTAACGTCTGTAACATTTACTTTGATGTTTTTATTTAAATCAATTAACTTTTGATAACGGGGTCTCATGTTTACATGTTTTGCTATTGATGGTGCATGGTGCTTTACTGAAAGTATAAAAGGTATTTCTCCCATTTTACTGACAGTTGTTTTAAATTTTATAAATTTTTTGGGGGTTTTGGGGGTGGCCCCCTTTTTTGGGAAAAATTGGGGGGGGCTTTTGGGGTTTTTATAATTTTGCTTTGCTCAATAGGTACAGTTTCGGATTTGTAATCCCTGGATCACTGGTTCTATGAGTATATAGATTCGAATATGCTTGAAAGACATTGTTTAATTTAATTATCGTAAAAACAACAACAACAATTTTTTTGAACTGAAAGAGCAATTAACATCAAAACAAAATCAAACTTTATTTCACAATATATCTTTTATTAAAATGTATTTTTTGTACATATAATCATCGATCGGATTATAATATTTCATATACAAAATGTTTTGATTTTTTTTTAATTGCATAAATAAACTACAGGGAAACATAGAGTATACATGTATTTATATTTGTAAAGTAAAGTCAGTGGAAAGACATAATTATATATCTACATATGGTTACATGTTATTTCGACGATGTTGAAGTCTTGACCAAAATGCCATTAATTGTTTCTTAAACGTTTTTTTTTTTTTTTTCATATCATTTTCCCAGTATATTTTTGTATTTAGATTCCGTTTAAAAAGATTGCTTTTTTAAATTTGCTTGTTTCAACCCCGGAGCACTGCATCCTGTCTTCCCCAACCCGGTGCTTTGAATTAAAACCGCCAGAACATTTCCACCGTGCTGCTGTGTTCGTCAACGTCCAATATGCCATAGTTAGTATCTCCATCTGAAAGTACACATTAATAATTTCTTTAAAAAAAAACCATTAAACTGTAGCTTCACATTCAACTAATGAAGCGCGTATTGCCCAGTCTTGCTATGTTTTCTCAATACTACATGTTGTACCCCCAGAGCTGACGGCGGTTTGAACCCTGGACCTCTCGATTACAAGGCGGACACTCAACCATATCGCTAAATTAAATGTCAATCCAACAGCATGGATGTTTGGCGTAACACTTAAATTGCATGTATTATTATATCATTGCCATTATAATGGTATTATTCATTATTTAAAAAATATCGTAGAAAAAATATATTAAAATGAATACCCTTCATGTTGGCTGTTGCAGAAACATTACAAATCACTGTTGATTCAGTGTCCTCTTTGTAGTCCTTCACAAGATCTATTAACTCTTTGGTCCAGATGTCTTTGTCAACTGGCGCCCTCAGTTTTTGACCTGTTAACGTAGTAAGTCTGCTTCTAGTATATTGTACCCGACGAGGTGACGGATTATCTTCGTCACTTTCGTAAAGCTTTGATGAACAATCACCCATTTTATAAGAAGAAAATTTATGCTTCACTGTTTATTTCTGTATCGCTTTCCTATTTATAAATGCTTGGAGACAACGTCGTTTTGACGTAATGACGTCAATAATGAGCACGCCCTTGCAAAACTACATTAAATTGCCAATGGACAAATTTGAATAAAAATTATCAAATTAACAGTTTTGGAGTAAAATATTGCGTCGTTTTCGAAAGAATACTTCCTCGTGTCGTGTAACAACCTTTATTTCACACATTTTAAAATGTAACCAATGAATACTAGCATTTGCCCACGTGATGTTCCAATTTGAATTATCTTTGGATAAAATCTTATAAATTAAGCATTGTTTTCATTTCATGAGTATCAGGTTGTACTCTATCTTACCTTTTTAATGTTTGCAAGTCCAAAAAAAAATATGTCAATACATATTGTACTCACTCAATCTAGCCTCGTTATCATTTTTTCCAAGTCCAAAAGTTTCATATCGAATCAATATTGTATTCGAAGTAATTGCAGTTTAAATAAAATACTAAACACTGTTGATTTTGAGTTTTATTTCAATTAAGTATAAATAAATAGAAATAATAATAAATTATAATAGTTTATCATACATTGTTGAGCACAATACTGATTCTGTTTGACTCGTACACAGTTAGCATCTCGTCCAATAAAGGTTTTACTTTGTACTCGCCAAATATAAGTCGGTATTGTACTCAACAATATAATAACCTAATAATATATCAGTATTTCTTCATGTTAAACTTAACATTCGTTCAGTTTTCTACCTTTAAATGATTGGCTTTTATAATTGTGTGTTTTATCCCAGAAAACTTTACATAATTTCCAATTTATTAAATTGCATCTCTTTGTGTAATGTTGATTAATATTATGACATCGTTAAGACAATATAATCCAGTATAAAGGCAATATTTGCTCATGTGAAATCAGGATTATACAAAAAGACCAACGTCCTCGTCTAACGATTACATTAAGTGTTCATTTATAAAACGTGCGGCATGTTTCTACGAGTTTTTCCCGCTCTGGTACCCAATCTCAAAGTTCTTAACAAACATACCTATAGATTGTCCATGCCATGGGGGCATGGGGATAAAACTTGGTGGTCACTTGTTATTTGGCATGTGGGCATGGGGATAAAACTTGGTGGTCACTTGTTATTTGGCATGTGGGCATGGGGATTAAACTTGATGGTCACTTGTTATTTGGCATATGGGCATGGGATAAAACTTGGTGGTCACTTGCTATTTGGCATGGGGATAAAACTTGGTGGTCACTTGTCATTTGGCATGGGGCATGGGATAAAACTTGGTGGTCACTTGTTATTTGGCATGAAAGCATGGGGATAAAAACTTGGTGGTCACTAGTTATTTGGCATGGGGGCATGGGGATAAAACTTGGTGGTCACTTGTTATTTGGCATGGGGTCATGGGGATAAAACTTGGTGGTCACTTGTTATTTGGCCTGGGGCATGGGGATAAAACTTGGTGGTCACTTGATAGTTGGCATGTGGGGCATGGGGATAAAACTTGTGGTCACTTGTTATTTGGCATGGGGATGAAACTTGGTGGTCACTTGTCATTTGGCATGGGGATAAAGCTTGGTGGTCACTTGTTATTTGGCATGAAAGCATGGGGATAAAACTTGGTGGTCACTAGTTATTTGGCATGTGGGGCATGGGGATAAAACTTGGTGGTCACTTGTTATTTGGCATGGGTCATGGGGATAAAACTTGGTGGTCACTTGTTATTTGGCATGGGGCATGGGGATAAAACTCGGTGGTCACTTGTTATTTGGCATGGGATGAAACTTGGTGGTCACTTGTCATTTGGCATGGGGGCATGGTGATAAAACTTGGTGGTCACTTGTTATTTTGGCATGAGGATGAAACTTGGTGGTCACTTGTCATTTGGCATGGGGGCATGGGGATAAAACCTGGTGGTCACTTGTTATTCAAGTACTTGCATACTTCACATATTGCGTAATGTCAGTGCACATTTGGTAAAGTTAACAAAATATGGCGATTATTTAGCGGGTATACTTATTATTTTTTATTATTCAATATCGCCATCTTCAATACTGTTTAACGTCTGTAACATTTACTTTGATGTTTTTATTTAAATCAATTAACTTTTGATAATGGGGTCTCATGTTTACATGTTTTGCTATTGATGGTGCTATACTGAAAGAATAAAAGGTATTTCAGGTATTTCTCCCATTTTACTGACAGTTGAAAGGTTTGAATTCATAATTTTGGTAGTTGTAGCCAGTGTCGGATATTGACTGTTTTAAAGTGCTTGCTTTGCTCAATAGGTACAGTGTCGGATTTGTAATCCATGGATCACTGGTTCTATGAGTACATGTATATAGATTCGAATCTGCTTGAAAGACATTGTTTAATTTAATTATCGTAAAAACAACAACAACAACAATTTTTTGAACTGAAAGAACAATTAACATCAAAACAAAATCAAAATTTATTTCACAATCTATCTTTTATTAAAATGTATTTTTTGTACATATAATCATCGATCGGATTATAATATTTCATATACAAAATGTTTTGAAGCTTTTTTTTAATTGCATAAATAAACTACAGGGAAACATATAGAGTATACATGTATTTATATTTGTAAAGTAAAGTCAGTGGAAAGACATAATTATATATCTACATATGGTTACATGTTATTTCAACGATGTTGAAGTCTTAACCAAAATGCCATTAATTGTTTTTTAAACGTTTTTTATTTTCATATCATTTTCCCAGTATATTTGTGTATTTAAATTCCTTTTAAAAAAATTGCTTTTTTAAATCTGCTTGTTTCAACCCCGTAGCACTGCATCCTGTCTTCCCCAACCCGGTGCTTTGAATTAAAACCGCCAGAACATTTCCACCGTGCTGCCGTGTTCGTCAACGTCCAATATGCCATCGTTAGTATCTCCATCTGAAATACACATTAATAATTTCTTTTAAAAAAAATTAAACTGTAGCTTCACATTCAACAAATGAAGCGCGTATTGCCCAGTCTTGTTATGTTTTCTCAATACAACATGTTGTACCCCCAGAGCTGACGGCGGTTTGAACCCTGGACCTTTCGATTACAAGGCGGACACTCAACCATATCGCTATCCAACAGCAAGGCTGTTTGGCGTATCACTTAAATTGCATGTATTATTATATCATTGCATTATAATGGTATTATTCATTATTTAAAAAATATCGTAGAAAAAATATATTAAAATGAATACCCTTCATGTTGGCTGTTGCAGAAAACATTACAAATCACTGTTGATTCTGTGTCCTCTTTGTAGTCCTTCACCCAAGATCTATTAACTCTTTGGTCCTTGTAAGATGTTTTGTCAAAACTGGCGCCCCTCCCAGTTTTTGACCCCTGTTAAACGTAGTAAGTCTGCTTCTAGTATATTGTACCCGACGAGGTTACGATCATCTTCACTTTCGTAAAAAGCTTTGATGAAAACCAATCACCCCATTTTTTTAAGAAGAAAATTTATGCTTTCACTGTTAATTTCTGTATCGTTTCCTATTATAAAATGCTTGGAGAACAACGTTCGTTTGAAGTAAGACGTCCAATAATGAGCAAAACGCCCTTGCAAAACTACATTAAATTGCCAAGGACAAAAATTTGAATAAAAAAATTATCAAGTGTTAACAGTTTGCGAGTAAAATATTTGCGTTTTTTCGAAAGAATACTTTCCTCATGTCGTGTAAACAACCTTTATTCACACATTTTTAAAAATGTAAACCAATGGACTTCTAGCATTTGCCCACGTGATGTTACAATTTGAATTATCTTTGATAAAATCTTATAAATTAAGCCTGTTTTCATTTTCAATGAGTATCAGATGTACTCTATCTTACCTTTTTAATTTTTGCAAGTCCAAAAAAAAAATATGTCAATACATATTGTACTCACTCAATCTAGCCTCGTTATCATTTTTTCCAAGTCCAAAAGTTTCATATCGAATCAATATTGTATTCGAAGTAATTGCAGTTTAAATAAAATACTAAACACTGTTGATTTTTAATGTTATTTCAAACTTGATATTTGAAAATATTGATTTTTGGTTCACAGTCTTTTTGTAATATAAAATATTATTTTTGCTTATAATTATATACATGCTGTATTATTAAGCATGCATCGATTCAATTATGTAATTTCTGTTTGGCTTCTTATTGTTTTAGGTTTGTCACTATTCATTTATATTCATTTGGCGACATTTGATCTTCCAATATACAATAAGTTTAACAGTCGAAATAATTTTAACTTAATAACCAATGCATATGCACGCCATCAATCTACTTATTGTACATGTTTCGTTGTTATTCTTAACTTTTTTCCAAAACAACCAATTTCAAAGTTAAAAATCTAGGTGGCGACCAGGTCACGTTTGTTAACATTTAAGGGCATTAATTGTCTTGTTAAAGAAAAAATACCAGCCTAAAAATGAAAACTGAGAGAGTCCCTATTTAGACAAAAGTGGCAGCCACCACAACATTGTGGACCTCAAGAAAACCTTCCTTTTAAAGAACCTACCCAGTGGAACATCAAATGCTTGCTGTTTTATTGAGAATGAGCGGGTTAGATATATAAATTATCTCCT
>NW_026863530.1:0-8886 GCF_026571515.1 Ruditapes philippinarum
AGAAGAGTTAATTACACAAGTTAAGCAGTGAAAAGGTTAAAAGTAGTAATTATTCAAGGGAGATAGACACATAAATTGTGAGATAACTTTTGGATTCAGTCTTTCAAAACTTGCAGATACATTGAATATTACTATTTTGAGCTTAAAATGAATTCCAAACACAGACAATTTACAAGTTTCCATTCATTAAGCAGAAGGTAATTTACTCTGATGTTCTAAGAACAGACTCAATTTATTTGTTGAAATCCATTCTTTTTTTAGACAAAATAGATTAGACTATAATGCTCTTTTGCATGTGTCCAGAATTACACATGTTTATTTATTTGCTAAATAACTATGTCATTAAAACAATTGTCTTAAAATATATTAGTTTCAAATACATGTTGGCATAAAAGACATACATTTAGTCATAAAGTCTAAATAGCACAAATATGAAAACTTCAGTGAGTTGTCTTGTAAATCGCAATATTTGATGATTATGAGTTAGTGAACACAGAAACTTTTTATCATGCTTTATTTCATAAAGAAAGTTAACAGTTAACATATTGACAAATTCATGATGGATAAATTTACCAATACAATAATATTTTATAAATAAAGTACATGTATTTGTTAAGCAAAATCTGAGAAAAAGGTAATGTACATATATTACATGTACATATATGTACATTATCTTTCATTTTTATCAGAGTACACCTTATCCAAATGAAAAGTTCAAGTACTTGATTATATATGCTTGATTTATAACAATTTATTCATTGTTAAATGTTAGAACATAACAGTAATTTTATTTCACTTAGATGTTGAATACCGACATTTCCTATCTTAACACACCATTTGATGTCATTTAATGATACAATTCTTTCAATTCATACAGTTAAAGTCACTAGCCACATTCATATCTTTTCAGAGATCCAAATTGCACCTTTACATCCAACTTTGATAGCCTCTGTCATCACATTGTAAAATGGCGCCTAAAATAACAAATTAGTACATCTAAAACTATTGTCACATAATCAATATTATTCTGATTTATTAAGCATTTGAAAAAAATAAGCAACACTAATTCAGGTATTCAGAAAGAAAATAATTGAAAAATATGTTGACTGAATAAGTCATAGTACGAAATAATTTCTTTTCAAGAAAAGCACATAAGGCCACATTTTATTACTTGGTTTTACTCCACAGTATAGGCCATAAGGTGGCTTTCCAGCTTTTCTGGTGGAAGAAGACATTAGGTGCCCTTCTGTGCACTATTTCAGGCACAAACAGGCACCTGAGTAGAACTATCGACGTTTCGTAAGCTAGCTGGAAAACTTTCTCATATAAAAGAATTCAAAGTCCCTGGTGTGGCTCCAACATATTGGCATGAGATTACACATTCTTTGAAAATATAAAACTAAAAGACAAAATACACGAAAAAGGAAAGTCAGTGTTCTGACTAAGATAGGTGGACAACCTATTTGTGTATCACAGTAATTTGTAGTAATTTCCTAAATAAAGCTTTAAAGTTGTTATAGCACGCTAGCAGCATAACATAGAGTGGCTTAGAAATAAAGAACAATAATCGATAAGATCCCTAACCTTCTCTGCATCATGTTCCAGCCCAGTATCATGATGATGTAACTCATCATCTCGAAATTCTTTTAATGTCTGAAAAAAACAAGAAAATTATAATCAAAGCATTGTAAAACATTGACAATTGTTTAAGTCAAGTTTTAAAACTCATGCACTAGTAAAAATTCAGGTGATAAACGTTGCTATTTCACATTTTTGAATTGGATTGAGTTTTGATTTAATTAATTAAAAAGTTGCCATATGACCTTAAAAATAGATGTTCCATATGATTTTTTATCAAAGATATGATGAAAATAAAGTTTTAACAAAAGGTAAAAGTTTATAAAAATTAAACTTTATTGTTTTTTTCCCTGTTTGGGGAGGGGATTTGTGTTACAGACCAAACTAGGCACATATGTCCCCACTTCACCACACAAGGCTTTCAAATAAAGCTTTACTGTGACCTTGACTTAATGACCCTTAAAATGAATAGAGGTCATATACTGGTAATGTGTAATATTTTTAAAAAGTTCAATAAACATAAGCTTATTCCTTTGAAATTATTGATTGGACAAGGATTTTACATAAAAGGGTCATTGTGACCTTGACCTTTCACTTAATAACCAAAAGATAAATACAGGACATAGGCAATCTCTCTGCCAAGTAACATATCACAATGTTCATACCTTCTCAAGTTACTGATCAGACAAGGATCACAGGGTTTAGTAGACGGACCACCTCTTTACAGTTTGCTTCCCACTTTTTAAGTGGGGGCATTTATTAGCAGGTGAAGAATTGTATTTTACTAATGCATTAATATAAATAAATAAATGCATGACATGAACGTTATCTTTTCAACAGTAAATGCTACTGTCTCATATCACACATTTAACAACAACAAAAATTCTTAACATCTTTGGCAGTTAATTCTAAACCTCAATTTAGAAAATCTATATAGAAGCAATTAAACGTCACTGGAAGCACTTTAAAAGCAATATATTATCTGAACAAAAGAAGCACTGTGATTGCTTTGTCTGGCAGCTTTTACCTTAAGTAATTCTTTGTGTTTCTCTGGATCATCCTCCATTAGTTCTCTTATCTGACTGTAAACAACACAAATAACACTGTAATCTAATCTATTACAATACCAACCTAGACAATATAATGCTGTGTAAGTTTCATCCAGGGAGTAATTTGTTGAAATTGCTACTTGTTTAAGTATGTTACAGATTCCACCATAAAGTTCAATTAAGCAAATATAACTAAATTATAAAGAGCTTTACACCACTGAAATAACATGTGTTGTGTTTCTCACAATATTGGTATCACAAAAACAGTTTCTTAATGTTTATGGATCATGTCATGTTTGATAGCAACTTACACCACAAATCAAGAGATATCTGTTATCAGTTCAAGAAATTAATTAAATAATGATTAGTGAGTGAACCAGTGAAGATGGAACAACAGCTCTAAGTCTTATAAATACTTTGACCTTAACATTTCGACCAGATACGTCTATAGGGATTACATGTGCAGACCAGAGACAGGTAGCTTAATTCAAACACTATTTACCATAAAACAAAACAATATTCTATAATCATTGTCACCTTTACCTAGTTTTTTTATTTCTTAACCCCTAAGCAAAGGTCAGTTGCATCAGACAATAAAGCAGTCATTTTTTTAAATTGAAGAACTAAATACCAAAGCATTTCAAGTGAAAAATCTCATTTCATAATATATACAAATATGTGAAATGTTGAGCCCTGTCCATGTCGTGAAAATTTGAATTTAGCAGACCTATGTTACTAGTATAGTCTCATCAGCTGTCAGACCATATGGTTTTTTTACACCGATACCACTTAAGTTTAATGTAAATATTCCAGAAATTAAATGAATGAAGCAAAATTCAAACCAATTAAATAGAAATTAAGCAGTGTTAGAATTCAAGACTTTCAAATTTTATCAGCTTGCATACTTTCTTACCCTACTTGTTAGCACAATTTAATTCTAAATTACTTTTAAACAGTATACACTCATTATTATATAATATAAGTTTACTCTTGCAAGAAGAATTTTCTGTTATAGAATACTGCTTGCAATTACCAGGAAACAAACAAGCTTAAATACTTTATTTCATGTCTGCTAGAATTATTCTTAAACTTTATGTCTTGTTTCAAAATAACAAAGAAGAAAAAAAGTTGCTGAATACAGACAAATGAATAAGACATGTTGATAAGAACAATTAATAATTCATTAAAATACAGCACCACTTAATTATTATCTCAAACCAGGAAAACTTGCCCTCCATATAACACCAAATCATTTATGAAATAATGCAATTTCAAGGGAATATTTAATATCATATTTTATACCAATTATCTGTTTTCTGCACTATAAAAACAGTGAACCGGGGACCATTAATAAAACAGGAAGTTTTAGGTCTGATCACATTAATGTACTCATAGATAATGTTAATTATAAGACTTCTTTATCAATGGTAGACACATTAATCATACAGGAAATACCAAAGTGGATGAACTTATCTCTTAACTAGCTAAATAAACATACCAGGTATATCTTTTAAGGAGAGGAAACAATGATTTATTGGTACAGGTTTCACATATTTATTAATCAAGTTTTCTCATTACTACTATCTTATACAATAATGCATTTTTTAGAGAGATAAAACATTCTATTGAGTGTTACTGGATGTAAAAACATTTCAATTCCTACCAAAATATCATTTTTTTATTTTGCAATTTTTTTTTGTAAAATGTTAAAATTGAACATTTATTTAATTTCAAGTCAAGTTTCAAATTTTTATATACTTAGCCGTTAATTGAAAATAAAAACATATAAAAAATTAATATTCACAAATATCATAAAAATTATATTAGGGTATTTGCTCACTCATTATAATGTTGACCAATTACAGACTCCACAGCTACTGTACACGCCATAGCTCCCTCTTTACCAAGCAATGCAGACCCAGCTCCTGAAATACAAACACTTTATAATTATGTTACTTTGTCATTAGTTTTCATCCAGTATGCTACATACTAAATAATATATAAATCTCAGGGCATTTAGTTTTCCACAAAAATATTGTGTTTTCTTTATCTCCATTGTGCTGGTGGTGCTGATAATAATTTATGAATTAAGTGTCTCTACCATTGATAAAGAAGTCTTATAATTAAACATTATCTATGAGTACATTAATGTGATCAGACCTAAGAACTTAGTCCAAGCCCGGTTCACTGTTTTATAGGCAGAAAAAAATAATTGTATAAAAAAATGATATTAGTATGCCTTGATAGCACATTATTTCATTATGATTTGGTGTTATATGGAGGCAAGTTGCCTGGTTTGAGATAATAATTAAGTGTGCGTATATTTTAATGAATTATTAATTTTCTTATCAAACATGTCTTATTCATTTGTCTTATTCAGCAACTTTTTTCTCTTTTATTTTGAAACAACATAAAGTTAAGATAATTCTAGCAGACATTGAAATAAAAAGTATTTAAGCTTGTTGTTCCTGGTAATGCAGAGCAGTATTCTGTATAACAGAAAATTCTCTGCAGAGTAAAACTATTTATATAAAAATGAGTGATCTGTTAAAATAATTGAGAATTAAATGTGCTAACAAGTAAGGGTAAGAAAGTATGCAAGCTGATAAAATTTGAAAGTCTTGAATTCTAACACTGCCTAATTCTATTTAATTGTTTGAATTTTGCTTCATTCATTTAATTTCTGGAATATTTACATTAAACTTAAGCGGTATCGGTTTTGTAAAAAAACCATATGGTCTGACAGCTGGATTGAGACTTACTTAGTAACATAGTCTGCTAAATGCAAATTTTCACGACATGGACAGGCTCAACATTCACAATTTGTAATATATGAAATAAGATTTTTCACTTGAAATGCTTTGGTATTTAGTTCTTCAATTTAAAAAAATGACTGCTTTATTGTCTGATGCAACTGACCTTTGCTTAGGGGTTAAGAAATAAAAAAAAACTAGGTAAAGGTGACAATGATTATAGAATATTGTTTTGTCTTATGGTAAATAGTGTTTAAATTAAGCTACCTGTCTCTGGTCTGCACATGTAATCCCTATAGACGTATCTGGTCGAAATGTTAAGGTCAAAGTATTTATAAGACTTAGAACTGTTGTTCCATCTTCACTGGTTCACTCACTAATCATTATTTAATTAATTTCTTGAACTGATAACAGATGTCTCTTGATTTGTCGTGTAAGTTGCTATCAAACATGACATATAAACATTAAGAAACTGTTTTTGTGATACCAATATTGTGAGAAACACAACACATGTTATTTCAGTGGTGTAAAGCTCTTTATAATTTAGTTATATTTGCTTAATTGAACTTTATGGTGGAATCTGTAACATACTTAAACAAGTAGCAATTTCAACAAATTACTCCCTGGATGAAACTAACACAGCATTATATTGTCTAGGTTGGTATTGTAATAGATTAGATTACAGTGTTATTTTTGTTGTTTACAGTCAGATAAGAGAACTAATGGAGGATGATCCAGAGAAACACAAAGAATTACTTAAGGTAAAAGCTGCCAGACAAGGCAATCACAGTGCTTCTTTTGTTCAGATAATATATTGCTTTTAAAGTGCTTCCAGTGATGTTTAATTGCTTCTATATAGATTTTCTAAATTGAGGTTTAGAATTAACTGCCAAAGATGTTAAGAATTTTTGTTGTTGTTAAATGTGTGATATGAGACAGTAGCATTTACTGTTGAAAAGATAATGTTCATGTTGTGTATTTATTTATATTAATGCATTAGTAAAATACAATTATTCACCTGCTAATAAATGCCCCCACTTAAAAAGTGGGAAGCAAACTGTAAAGAGTTGGGTCCGTCTACTAAACCCTGTATCTTTCTGATCAGTAAACTGAGCAAGTAATTGAAACATTGTGATATTTACTGCAGAGAGATTGCCTATGTCTTGTAGATTTTTGTCGTATTTGTGTCATTAGATTCAAAGGTCAAGGTCACAATGACACTTTAATGTAAAATCGCTTTCCAATAATAATTCAAAGCGAATAAGCTTATGTTTATTGAACTTTTTAAAATATTACACATTACCAGTAATATGACCTCTATTCATTTTAAGGTCATTAAGTCAAGGCGTCACAGTAAAGCTTATTTGATTGTGTAGTGAAGTGGCGACAATTGCGCCTAGTTTGGTCTGTAACACAAATCCCCCCCCCCCCCCAACAGGGGAAAAAAACCAATAAAGTTTAATTTTTATAAACTTTGACCTTTTGTAAAAATTCATTTTCATCATATCTTTGATAAAAAGTCGTATGGAACATCTATTTTAAAGGTCATATGGCAACTTTTTAATTAATTAAATCAAAACTCAATCCAATTCAAGAATGTGAAATGGCAACTTTTATCATTTGAATTTTTACTAGTGCTAGATTTAAAATTTAACTTGTTTTACAATAATGTGATTATAGTTTTCTTTTTTTCAGACATTAAAAGAAATTTCGAGATGATGAGTTTACATCATCATGATACGGCGGAACCATGATGCCGAGAAGTAGGATCTTATCGATTATTGTTCTTTATTTCTAAGCCCACTCTATGTTATGCTGCTAGCATGCTATAACAACTTTAAGCTTTATTTAGAAATTTACTACAAATTACTGTGATACACAAATAGTTGTCCACCTATCTCAGTCAAACAGCTGACTTCCTTTTTCGTGTTATTTGTCTCTTAGTTTTAGATTTCAAAGAATGGTAATCTTCAGCCAATTATGTTGGAGCCACACCAGGGACTTTGAATTTCTTTTATATGAGAAAGTTTTCCAGCTAGTCTTACGAAACGTCGATAGTTCTATCAGGTGCCTGTTGCCCCTGAAAAAAATGCACAGAAGGGTACCGTTAGGTCTTCCATCCCAGAAAACTGAAAGCCACCCTTATGGCCTATACTTGTGGAGTAAAACCAAAAAATAAAATAAAAAAAAATGTGCCTAATTGTTTTTCTTGAAAAAAAATTATTGGGTACTACAACTTATTCAGTTAACATATTTTTCAATTAATTTTTTTCTGTTAAAACTGGTTGAATACCTGAATTAGTGTTGCTTTTTTTTTTCAAATGCTTAATGAATCAGAATAATATTGATTAAATGTGACAATAATTTTAATCTACTAATTTTATTATTTTAGCCCCATTTTTACAAGTGATGACAGAGGCTATCAAAGTTGATGTAAAGGTGCAATTTGATCTCTGAAAAAGCAATGAATGGGCTAGTGACTTAACTGTATGAATTGAAAGAATTTGATCATTAAATGAAAATCAAATGGTGTGTTAAGATAGGGAAATGTCGGTACAACATCTAAGTGAAAAAAAATACTGTTATGTTCTTAACATTTAACAATGATAAATTGTTATAAATCAAGCATTTATATAATCATTACATGAAATTATTCATTTGGATAAGGTTACTCGATAAAAATGAAAGATAATGTACATTATGTACATGTAAATATATTGTACATTAAATTTTTTTTACACAGATTTTGCTTAACAAATACAATTACTTTATTTATAAAATATTTGTATTGGTAAATTTATCCAAACATGAATTTGTCAATTTGTTTAAATGTTAACTTTCTTTATGAAATAAAGGGATGATAAAAAAATTTCTGTGTTCACTAACTCATAATATCCCAAAAATTGCGAAAATTTCCCAAACAACTCACTTTAAGTTTTTATATTTTTTGTATTAGACTTTATATAAAAGATGTTTTTATGCTAATTATTTGAAACTAATATTAATTTAAAACAATTGTTTTTAAAAAGAATAGGTTTTTAGCAAAAAAAAACATGTGGGAATTTGGACAATGCAAAAAAAGAAATTAAAAGTCTTAAAACTATTTTGTTAAAAAAGAATGGAAAATTTTAAAAAAAAATTGGTCTGTTCTTAAAACATCAGAGTAAAATTTCTTTTGTTAATTTAATGGAAAATTGTAAATTTGCTTGTTTGGGTTCATTTTAAGGGTCAAAAAAAGTAATATTAATGTATCTGCAAGTTTTTTAAAACTGAATCAAAATTATCTAAATTTTTTGTGTTTTATCTCCCTTTAAAATTTCTCTTTTAACCCTTTTATGCTTAACTTGGTAAAACTCTTCTGTTCTAAATTTTGGGTTTTTTTTTTAAATTAAAAATTTTATTTTTTAAAAATTTTTAGCTTGACTTTTAAAAAAAAAAAATAAGGTATTGTTAAGTATTATGTACCAAAAACTTTTACCTTGATATATTTTTTAAATTCTTGGGGT
>NW_026863531.1:0-16929 GCF_026571515.1 Ruditapes philippinarum
AATTTATTTTGAGATTTAGAACAAAGTATTACATTTTAGGGATACAGTGTCATTAAACTTGTTGAGAAGGGCGTTTGTTACATAGAGAAAACTAGGCATTCAATGGAATATTTGACAGATATTCTTTATCAAGCAGAAAGAGTAAGTTGTGAAATTTAAATGCAGTTCTTGTCTAAATATAATCGATTTGACCTATATTGTATATGTATACTTAAGTTTGGTATGTGATAAATAGCTCGAACATTAAAATAATCGGAATCATAATGACCATTCTTGTCTTTTACATGGGACCATGTTATATAATTGAAAATTGTAATTTTATTTGCTACACAAATGTTAATTTTAACTTCTAACTTTATCAATCAGTTATTTGTATGAAATGCTTTTGTATAGAGGCATTGTGCTTTAATTCAGGACAATGGTGATTATGAAATCAGGCAGACATTCAAGTGCACGTCAAAGACGTTTGTAGAACCGTCAGAAGTGGTAATGTACGGAGAACGTATAGCTGCCTTCTGTAAAGACTACGAGTCGGTGTTTGTTGAGAAAGACTACACAATGCGCAGTAAAAGAGAAACTATTGCTTTTGAGGAAGAGAGTGGTAAGTGTTTTTGTGTCTACATTGCATTTGTTTACTTAAATTTGTTATTTATATGACATATTCAATTAATGTTTAATTTTACAAAAAAATGAATTTGGTTCACAATAAACTTAGACTCGAATAGGATCATTATTTTCTCTTGATAATTAATGAATAATTTTCTCTTGATTATTAATAAAGAAAACAAATGATGAATCAAATAATAAATCGGTCACTCTCATGTGAACAAAGTCTAATTGGCGTCCGCGCCGAAGCGCGGCGCTCTTATGGAATGAAATCAGATTTTGTGAAAGGGCGACAGCAACTTCTCGAGCCTTTTAGTCGGTCATAATAAAAGCCGAAAATTCCGATCGGTATGAGGGTGCTTGATTATTAATTAAGAATGAAATGTCGCGATATGTTACAATGAATTTTCGCAATGCAAACATTTTCAAATGAAATAACCTTTTCCGTCAATAAATCGCGCTCTTCGGGGTTTTTTATTTATCATTTTGTAGTACACAGTCGGTTATCATGGTATGTTATTGTTGTACATGTATCCTAGAATGATCAGTTGATGACCTAAATATTCCAAAAACCTATTTATAGATATATCTATTTATCACTCCTATCGGTAAATGCCGGTCTCTCCCGGTCTATTTTGACCAGGATTTACTAGTGACCGGCGAATAGTACCACACGTTTATTGTCCGGTCTCTCCCGGTTTTGGAGTAGATGTTTGATATCGTTACAATTAGAAAAAAAACAACAATAGCATGTTTCATGTTATCTATATGAGATAAAAACAATAAATATGTACACGGATTTATATGTAATATAAATCCGTGATATGTACAATAATTGAGAAAAAGGTACATTTTTATGGTATTAAAATGACATTATCAACTTTGAAACATTTTATTTAATTTGTTATCCGTGTTTAGTAAAGATGCCGAGGAATTATTCAAAATACAAATTAGATTTTATGAATAATTCAATTGATTGATAATTTAAAAAATGATAAAGAAAAATACAATGTACATGTACAGGGTTTAAGAATAAACAATATTATATATTGAAAGATAAACCATAATTTACTGACTTTTTCCAGTTAAGCTTTGACTTATAATCGTCGGTCAATATGACAATTGAATTCTTAAAATTTATTTTACAATTTTGATAAAAAAAGAGTAGTAAAAACTCAGTATTAAAATAGCACATAAAACACAAAAAAGAATAAAAGAAAACAATATTCATAAAATTTGTATTTTTTTTTATTAAAATTAATAGATATTACAATTATTGTATAATAAACAATTATGCTCAACATGATCAACATGGTAATATAACCAGTGTCATATTTTTACTAACTTTAAGTGTGAACAGATACCTTAAGGGGGTCTTCGCTAATAGCGATAACATAATAAGGGACAATTACAAATGTGTGGTACGTGTTGATCATGCTTTACACATATGGATTATAAATGATTGCATACATGACTATCCGTTGCTATTAATAACCACGATCATAAAGAAATAACAAGTAATATTCTAATCTCTAGCATGCCAATCAAAGTTCATAATGAACAATGTCTTTCGGTCCGCTCATTCATAAGTGATATACATTTCTGGTAGTTTATAAGAATATCTTGTCATCATATGTGTACTAGTTCATCTTCACTTGCTGCATTTCTTGCTTGGACGCCCTTTGATGCTTTGCATCAATGCTTTTCTTGTAGATATATTTATTATACAAGATAAGATGAAATAAATTACACAGAACAAAAACGATATTTTTAAGAGCATGTCAATGAACAAAAATGCCCCCGACATGATATAATTTTGGCACATTGACAAAAGATACTGTATGTCGTCAGGTTAATCAAATATATTCAAATGAAATAATATTTTGCACCTTGTTTGATTAATGTCTATTTTTTGTTTAAGGATAAACTTATTTATGATTTGTTAAAATGTCTAAATGCATTTTCTGTTTTTCAGTGTGGTGCTTAATATGCAGCGGAAGTTGCAACACCAACCCTCCTAAAGTTTTGACAGATAAACGATGATTACAAAATAACTATGCTACCTTTCTATCGGTCATTGTAAATATCAACTATTGCACGTAAACAGTTAAATTGTTTTTTCCTGCATTTTTGTCAGTTTGATACCAAGCGATAACACGAGAAACTCGAAAATTTTTATTCTATTTGTACAAACGTCATTAAAGACAAATATTAAAGAAATGTTTATGGACATCTTAAATCGATAGACAACGTGATTTAACAATGGTAACATGTCCGTGACAGCCATGTTTTGCAAAGGAGAAATATTGTTTTAAATTTACGTGTATTGATCATGCAGTGAAATAAATATAGCAAAACCTTTAAATTTTCTTATTATTTATCATGTTACAAGTATTTTAATTGTATTAAACAAAACAAAACGAAATTCATCTTACATTGTAACTGAAAGTATCTTAAGTTGTATTGTTGGCACGTCACATGCTGCAATAATCAAATCTTATAATAATAAGTAATAATATTAAGTGTTTGTTATATGCCTCTTTAATATTTTAGTCCACCTCCTTAAGTTTCGACTGTTCAATAAAGAACAATGGCATTTACGTGGTTGGCAATATGTTATTTTTTATCAGCCAAACGCTGACCCACTAATGTCACATAAGAACACAGAAAAAATGCTTTTAGCTGCTTTTGTTTAACCAATAATAAAAAAAAGGTTTTAAACACCTACACGTTCCTATTTAGCTGTTTCAATCGTTAATTCTTTACTGTCTCTCGAGAGTCACCTTGTCATTTTAGCGGGGGACTACTATATCTGTGCGTTCTATTGTTTAAGATACCCACCTTATGTGAAACAATTATCAGTTTGACAAATGATACAACAAATGATTCCAGTTTTTTTAAACGATTTTGTATCCATACCGCCATAGCTTGTAGAAAATGACGGAGGGAAGTCCGATTATTCTGTACAATAGAAATAAATTTGGGAATAGTAATAAAACGACGAGTTTGGAAGAAAAACTAAAGTCTGTGTTTGATTGAATTTATACATTGAATGCCGTCTCCAATGCCTCTCACAATATCTTATCTTCATTATAAAAAACAACATTGGAACAATTTTCCGCATCAAGCAGGACAATAAACAAATTTAGATAAGGATATAGTCAAAGGAGAGCTCTTAATACCAGGTTCTTTAAATGTCAGAGTTCTAGAAGTAAACATTTATACGCGAGAAAATTGTACATAAGGAATAAACATAACTGTGAGACTGATCTTTCAACAAACAGAACAGTATGTCCAATATAAACCCCGACAAACATAATTCATCACATACACTGTCAATAAACAAGTTAAACAAGTAAAAAATTGCTGGGAAATGCAGCAATATGATTGTCACGGCGAAAAACAAAAAAAAAACCCAACCCCAACACAAAAAAAACAACAACAAAAACAGTTAAATATATTGATAAGGTATCTTCAAATAGCATTGTGTTGAATTGACATGTTAACTTGTTCAGAAGGTTTTAAAATATCATAATGTAACTTGTTACAAGAGCCAATTGTTTATGTAGTAGAGCAGAATAATTATCATTCTTGTGTACTGCATACCTCTTGAGTGAGATTTATCCACCTATGAAGGTTCATGTTGATATCTCAAAGGCTTTTGTAGTTATGCTCTGGACAAAATTAAGTATGAAAAATAACAAAGTGCAATAACTGAAAAATAATGCACGGTAGGTTAAATGTCTTGTGTGATGCACTCCTCCTCAATGAGATCTATCCACCTAATAAGTTTCAAGTTGATACCTCTAACACCTTTTTTGAGATAAGCTCCGGACAAAAAGTATGAAAAATAACAAATGGCAATAACTAACAAAATATAAAGGGTATCATTCTTGCGCAAAACATTCCTCCCCAATAAGATCTATCCACCTATAAAGTTTCATGTTGACATTTCAAAGACTTTTTCAGAGATATGCTCCACTCAGGTGAAAAAACTAGTATGGAAAATAACAAAGGGCAATAACTCAAAAATTATGCAGGGTAGAGTTATCACTCTTTTGCACTGCATACCTCCTGAGTAAGATCTATCCACCTATGAAGTTTCATGTTGATATCTCAAATGCTTTTGTAGTTATACCCTGGACAAAAATAAAGTATGAAAATAACAAAGTGCAATAACTGAACAAACAATGCACGGTAGGTTATCATTCTAGTGTGCTGCAATGCTCCCCAATAAGATCTATCCACCTATGAAGTTTCAATATGTTACCTCTAACAATTTTTTTAGATAAGCTCCGGACAAAAAGTTTGAAAAACAAGAGGGCCATGATGGCCCTTAGTCGCTCACCAGAAACAACTGTTTTTTAGTGTTAGAAAGCTCAATGTTAACTTGCCCATGTAGCTATATACTTTACATTGATTGTTTTTTTCCTTCATAATAAACCATATGGCCAAGATGACCCTAGATCATTCATATGGCCCACCATTCATTGTCCACTTTATAAACTGAAAATATTTTCTATTTTTTGGAAAGGCTTTATTAAAAATATTTATGTTGCAAGTGTATTCCTATGAGACTATGTAGAATAAATTCAGAATAATTGACCAATAGAGCAGGGGTAATTTTGATAGGACTTTTTTTCTTAACTTTTATGAATGAATACACAAAATGACACATGGAAAATATGTAAGGTGAAGATGTTTGAAGTAACAGTGTTTTTATACATTCTATATGTTAATATAACTGTACCTAAGAATGACAATAGGTAAAACAATGTAAAAAATATCAAAAGAAGGTCAGCTGATATCAAAATTCAAATCAGCATCACAAATTACACCCCTTATCCAAATTACAAGTCTGTATATCAATAAACAAGAAAGTAGGTCAAATGAAATCAAAGAAATCAAAGCAGGTCAGCTGATATGAAAATTCAATTCAGCATCACTTGTTCAAACATAAAGTCTATACATAAAAAAATCACATAAGTGAAATCTGATATCTCAACTGATATCAACTTTCAACTATGGACATGAAACAAGGTTCAACAATGTCTTCCGAAATTAATTGAAATGTGCTTTCTCCAAGTTTGAATCCAATTCAATAAAGATTGAAAAAAACAAAACAATTTTAACAGAATTTAATATAAAAAAATGAGCATACAAACTCATCTTTGTTATTAAAGTGCAGAAAACAAAATCTTTCTTTTGGCCTATTTTTATTTCCTGGAGAAAAATTCTGTACACTGACCTACCAATGACCCTATAGACAGTTTCTGATGTAATCAGTGTATCCAAATTCTATGGCAGATTTTATGCTTAACAAGATTGCATTTGTGAAAAAAATCAGAACTTTATTTTTTCTATACCATTGAACTTTGCCATAGTGCATGTCTAGTGAGTTTTGGGATCAGGGTTTAATTTTAGCATGTAAAATGAAAAACTATGTGCAGATATGTTAACAGTTCAGATACAAAGCATAATAATTGATTCAATGTGAAAGTATTCAAACTTGAAAAAAAGCATTTACTGTATAACATAGCTGTATACTACCTTTTCAATTAAGTATTACCTATTTCTGAAAACATTTATGATAAATCATCACTATAAAGTTTGTTGTTAATCATTAAGTTCAAGTGATTTTGTAAATATCATTTTTTCTCTCCCCATTGGTCATGACCTCAAATAATTTCATCAGCAAACAGGTCATTACTCCCAGCTTAGAATAATTGCGTAACAGATCACATTTATGAAAGACATTCCAACATAGGTTGTTTCCCTTTCATCAAATATCATATTTGATCATACTTATAATTGCTATACAGTCTCTTTGTAAATATAAAATAAACATGTTTCAACTTCATTCAAAGCTGTGTTTTAAATTCTACAAACTAAAGGAGGTTACAATATAAATGTAAAGTGTCATTAAAAAACAGGCACTTATTTTTTAAGAAAAGACCAATTTTATTAGACCCGTAATAAGGCACACAGCTTCCATAGATAATTACACATTCTTTAAATATTTTTCTATTTTTAGCTCGACTTTTTTTTTTTGAAAAAAAAAGTAGAGGTATTGTTATAGTCAGGTCGGCGTTGCCGTTGCCGTTGCCGTTGCCGTCCGAAAACTTGTACCTGGATCATAACTTTTTTATTTCTTGGTGTATTGTCTTCATACTTGGCCACAACAACCCTTGGGACAAGACCTTTCAGTAGACCACACTAACCTGGACCTTCATCCATAAATGACCTTGACCTTCAAGGTTAAAAGTCCAATTTTTGCTTGTTCATGCTGTTATTGGCTGTAACTTTGTTATTTTTGAATGGATTGTCTTCAAACTTGAACATAATAATCTTCAAGGATATCCCTTAAAAATAACCAGTCAGACCTTGACCTTCACTCATCAATGACCTTGACTTTGAAGGTCAAATTATTGAAATTTTCATTTTTTTTGGCTATTATTGGCTGTAACTTTGTAATTTTTGAATGGATTGTCTTCAAACTTGAACATAATAATCTTCAAAGATAACTGTTAAAAATATACCGAAAGACCTTGACCTTCACTCATTAATGACATTGTCTTTGAAGGTCAAATTATTGAAATTTTCATTGTTTTGTTGGTAACTGACTGTAACTTTGCTATTTTTGAAGGGATAAACTTCATATTATAACAGAACATTCTTAAGGACCAGACCTTGTTGTTTATCAAACCCAAATTTGCTTGGGCTCTTTAATGACCTTGACCTTGAAGGTTATATTACTGAATTTTCTCAGATTGTGCATTTATTGGTGTGTGTGTATGTATAGTATATGTATTATATATATATATATATATATATATATAAATGTGTGTGTGTGTGTGTATAAATATATTTTCTATTTTTAGAAATGGCGTCATTTTTTTCTATTTTTAGAAATTGCGTCATTGTTGCTATTTTTAGAAATTGCGTCATTGTTGCTATTTTTAGAAATTGCGTCATTTTTTCTATTTTTAGGAAATTGCGTCATTGTTGCTATTTTTAGAAATGGCGTCATTGTTGCTATTTTTAGAAATTGCGTCTTTTTTTCATTTTTAGATTCTATTTTTAGAAATTGGGTCATTTTTTTCTATTTTTAGAAATTGCATCATTTTTTCTATTTTTAGAAATGGGTCATTTTTTTCTATTTTTAGAAATTGCGTCATGTTTTCTATTTTTAGAAATTGCATCATTGTTGGTATTTTTAGAAATTGTTGCTATTTTTAGAAATTGCGTCATTTTTTCTATTTTTAGAAATTGCATCATTGTTGCTATTTTTAGAAATTGCGTCATTGTTGCTATTTTTAGAAATTGCGTCATTTCTACTATTTTTAGAAATTGCGTCAATTTTTCTATTTTTAGAAATTGCATCATTGTTGCTATTTTTAGAAATTGCGTCACTTTTTTATTTTTAGAAATTATGTCATTTTTTGTATTTTTAGAAATTGTGTCATTTTTTCTATTTTTAGAAATTGCGTCTTGTTGCTATTTTAAGAAATTGCGTACTGTTGCTATTTTTAGAAATATGCTTAATGTTCTATTCATATATATACAAAATATATAAAGAAAACTAATGTGACAAGACAGACCAACTAAATTTATAAAAAGGAAACGTTAATATATGTTCAAACCTTTCTATGTTTGCGTTTAGAAAAAGTAAAAAGTCGAGCGTTGCCCCCGCCCGGCGGTGGCTCTTGTTATCTTTAGTGGCCCCTAAAAGGGGCCAATCAAATTCAATTGAGCAAACTTGATAAAAGACTACCCAAGAATGCTACAGAAAAAGTTTGGTGATCATCCATCCATTAGTTCTGTAGAAAGAGACGTTTAAAGGTATTTCTATTTTTAGCTTTAGCAGCCCTTAAAAGGGGCCAATCAAATTAATATGAGCAAACTTGATAAAACACTACTCAAGAATGCTACAGACAAAGTTTGGTGATCATCCATCCATTAGTTCTGTAGAAGAAGATGTTAAAAGGTTTTTCTATTTTTAGCTCTGCTGACCCCTAAAAGGGGCCAATTGAAATGACATGAGCAAACTTGATAAAAGACTACCCAAGAATGCTTCAGACAAAGTTTGGTGATCATCCATCCATTAGTTCTGTAGAAAGAGACGTTTAATGGTATTTCTATTTTTAGCGTTAGTGGCCCCTAAAAGGGGCCAATCAAATTCATATGAGCAAACTTGATAAAAGACTACCCAAGAATGCTACAGACAAAGTTTCGTGATCATCCATCCGTTGGTTCTGTAGAAGAAGATGTTTAAAGGTTTTTCTATTTTTAGCCCTAGAGACCCCTAAAAGGGGCCAATCAAATTAATATGAGCAAACTTGATAAAACACTACTCAAGAATGCTACAGACAAAGTTTGGTGATCATCCATCCATTAGTTCTGTAGAAGAAGATGTTTAAAGGTTTTTTTTCTATTTTTAGCTCTGCTGACCCTAAAAGGGGCAATTGAAATGACATGAGCAAATTCAAGTGTGACTGTCACAAGCATGCTACAGACCAAATTTGAAGTAAATCTGCCCAGCAGTTTCAGAGAAGAAGACAATTGTTGACGCATGACGACGGACGACGGACGCCGGAGTATCCCCCTTTGATACTAATAGCTCACCCTGAGCCTTCGGCTCTGGTGAGCTAATAACAAATGGCGATAACTCAAACATTATAAAAGATAGAGTTATCATTCTTGCGCACAACATTCCTCCTCAAAAAGATCTATCCACGTATGAAGTTTCATGTTGACATTTCAAAGACTTTTTCAGAGATATGCTCCACTCAGGTGAAAAAATTAGTATGAAAAATAACAAAGGGCAATAACTAAAAATTATGAAGGATAGAGTTATCACTCTTTTGCACTGCATACCTCCTAAGTGAGATCTATCCACTTTTGAAGGTCCATGTACATATCTCAAAGGCTTTTGTAGTTACACCCTGGACAAAATTAAGTATGAAAAATAACAAAGGGCAATAACTGAAAAATAATGCACGGTTAGTTATCATTCTAGTGTGCTGCACTTTTCATCAAAAAGAGCTATCCACCCATGAAGTTTCAAGTTGTTACCTCTAACACTTTTTTAGATATTCTCCGCACAAAAAGTATGAAAATAACAAATGACAATAACTCAAAAATTATAAAGGGTAGAGTTATCATTCTTTCGCACAACATTCATCCTCAAAAAGATCTATCTACCTATGAAGATTACATTGACATCTTAAAGTTTGTTTTTTTAGTTAATTAATGCTCCACTCAGGTGAAAAATTAAGCATGAAAATTAACAAAGGGCAATAACTCAAAAATTTAGGGATGGTAGAGTTACCGCATTGCACACCTCCTGAGTGAGATCTATCCAACTATGAAGTTTCATGTTGATATCTCAAAAGCTTTTCGAGTTATGCTGTGGGACAAAGATTGAGTTTGAAGAATAACAAAGGGCAATAATGAAGAAAATATGCAGCGTAGAGTTATCATTCTTGTGCACTGCACTTTCCTAAATATGATTTATCCACCAATGAAGTTTCAAGTTGTTACCTCCACCTATGAAGTTTCAAATTGATACTTTTTGAGACATGCTCCGGACAAAAATGTAGAGGGGCGGACGGAAGGACAGACGGACGGATGGAGACTAATCCTATATCCCCCACCGTCTTTTCGGCGGAGGATAATAAAACATTTTCTTGCTCATATCTAAAGGAAACTCAGAATTTTGCTCACAATAACGAGACATGAATTCTGAATGAAGTTTGATGTTGTGGTAAAAACTGATTTAACCCTTTACCTCATGTATACGCGAAACAACGCGGATCCCCCTCATCGCCAAGAAAATTTTGGACTTGTCAGAGGCTAAAAATGACCCCAGGTCGATCATAAGGTAACGTGTAACCAACACTGAAAAGCCTTTAACTCTATATCAATCCCTTGAGAAGTTGCAGCACTTTGAAATAAATTTTGATGGAAAAATCGAGGCAAAATAGTGATTTTTTGGCAATTTTGAGATGTCCCCTCGTTGCCATGGTAACGGGAAATTTAAGACTGAGCATGTCGTTACAAAGGCAATATAGTCCAGTCAACATTTGTGCCAAGTTTGATTAGTATTGAAGCATTTTTCATAGTTTCATAGCAGTTTGAACTTGTAACAGGAGGCTTTTCAGTGAAAACGGCCATTTTTCACAATATGCTCATGGGGAAAGGTTAAGGACCAAATTAAGTTATTTTACAACCTGGTATGGTGAATGTTTATTGTGAAACGCATTTAGAAAAACTCAGTCTCATTTTAGAGAATTGCGCAAAGAAAATGAAATTATTAAAAAAATGACAATTTAAGTTCTTTATTGCAAATATAGAAACTTAGGAATGTAATGTTCAAAGACATTTTACACGTGAAAAGATTCACTCTGAGAGAGACATAGATCCGACATGAGAACACATTAGTCAAAATATGTCGTCCCTTCGTGTGTTCGCATTTTCGCATTTTGAGGCGAAGACGCGAAAATATACGGATGGCGTAAATCAGCCATCATACATTATCCATTCAAGGCGAATTTCTCAAGCATGTCGAAAGGATGTCCGGAAATGTGTTTTTATATAAAACGCTGACATTTCGTGTGTTGATACAAATACTGTTTAGATTCTATATGGTTTTGAAAAAAAAACTGTTTCTATGTAACTTTTCACAGAAATGGGCTGTACAATGATTGCGTAAAAAACAATAAAATGTCGGCTGTAGAAATCGAAAGGCATTTTGTCACGTGACTTTTGCCCATGCTACCGAAAACTACCCATCACAATATCACGGCGTTGAGACGCCGTGAAATCAACCAATGCCTGCAACATTTCAATTTTCCCCGAATATATTGCGTTGAATTTCTTTTTTTCCCTCTATTTTGTTGAAGTGAGATCAGGTGAAGTAAGATGCTATAACTGTGGATATACTTTATGCCAAAGCAAGTTAAATGATTCGTGGTCGTTTAAAATATGTACAGGAAACTATACATATAAAAGCATCTCTATGAAAAGTCAAAGTCGGAAGGGTAACATATAAAAATGTCGGAAGCAACTTTTCGCATTCTGAATAAAAACAGTTAGGAAATAAATAAATAAATTAAGGAAAGAAACAAAAAATAAATGAATAAATGATAAAAATAAAATGAATAAATAATTTTTAAAAAATCGTCACACGCCCTTTATGTCTTACACTTGTAAAGGTGGCCTGTACTTTTTTGCCAACACTGCTGCGTTTGCTGATGCATTGTCATATAACATTTCTGAATATGCCCTGTAAATCGTAGTCTTTTTTGTGTTTCTTTTCATTCTACCGGTGCTGTATAATTCATTTAACAGGAACGATAACGTTGTTATTGAAAGTTATTTGCATTTGATCCATTTTTAATTAACACTGTTCTGAAGAATTAATGAAATTTAACAAAAAAGCGCAATTACAGTATTCTTACGAAAGGTATTCTTACATACATGAAAAACATGAACGTTGCCAATGCAAACTTTACACTAGCCTTTTAAGGAGGACTGATGTTCTCTAACAAAATTTATAAAATTCCTTATGTGTGTCTTTATCATTGAAGTTATTTAGATGAATGATTTCTTGTTGAGCTACTTTCCGTCATTCGAGCTAAGCTAAGGCAACGGAGAGTATTTCCCGTCTGATGAGAAGCATTACTTTGGCGATTACTGAATTGTTTCCATAATCATATTGACGATTCTCAAAATAGTAAATAACTTAGAAACTTTTATATTTAATACACTTGCATAATGTAAAGAAACAGAATAAAATGTTTCGGTGATAAAAAAACTATTCTGCTACAATTATATTCATAGTGATTCAATCGTTAGGCAAAGGCCTTTTGCATGAATAATAGTTTCAAAGGAAAAATACAACGATGTTTTACCATATAATATTATGTATTCTGAATAATTCTTTTAACAATCGATTTGTAACTACAATCAGCAGATATATAGCTTTATACACTGTACCATAATAATATTCTGTGGAATAATTATACTTCTTCCGGAAAATTTAAATTAATTTATTTCGTTTTAATGACTCAAAAGGATACACTAACTTACAGACTTAATGAAAGAAAACTGTGTACCTAGGAAGTCTCAAGATTTACTTTTTACTACAGTTATTCAATTGAACCAAAGCTACTTATATTATTATTCTTACTTTGTTTTATTTTTAAAATAGACCTTATGATTTTAATATCATTTGCTTATCAAATGGGAAATAAATGGGAATAATGATATTTCACAAAGTAAAATTGTAAATTGTCGAACCAACAAACTATAGAATTTCATTTACATTAACTTTGCCTGTTGTGAATATCAAACTTGATACGTTTTAGGTTTCAGTTTACCTGTTACAGATTTATATACACATGTACAATGTATAGAAACATATATTTAAACAAAGACTTCAAGTTATAACCCCCTCTTCGCGCAAAAGAAATAAAATCACAATAAATCTTAAAGGCATTAGAAACATTTATGCTTGACTATAAACATTAATGACTAAAATGACAAAAACAATTTAATATCACTCCATCCTTCAATTATTCTAAATATGGTAGGTTAATTATACGGCAAAATTTTTACAATTTTTTTGAATGTGAATTTATAATTATGTTTCTTATTTGGCTGGTGAAAATGGAAAAGGCCGGTAAACTCTCTATTTAATCCGGAAATGACGAACATGGTAGATTTTACAGCCGTCTAACAGCACTTAACATATCTGTAAATGGTATACCTATTTACATTTTGAAGATCTTTTTAGAATGAAGGAAGTTTAGGTCAAAACAATAGCAAGGAAGATAATATATATATATATTAAAAATATGATTCTATCACATTTTTGTTGTTGATTCGGATGACAAAAGGAGCAAATAGATAGCAAAATAGTATTCTATGGTCCATTTTAAAATCGTAATAATTATACTTTTAGCACAGTGCAATAGGCGGTTTCTGTATAAATAAAGAATACAAAAAACTCGAAAAAAGGAAAATTTTTGCCAATATAAAAAACTGTCATTTTGTTAATTCAAAAGTGTAATTTATTATTGCATTGACGTATGTAAGGTCAGGACAGAGTAAATGATATTATTAAACACTTCTTAAGACTGGGACTAAAGCAGAGCGATATTTATTTACTTTTGCAAAATAACATTTCGCTTTAACGAGACTAATGATGATGATGATGATGAAGATGATGATAACAATTAAAATTATTATTATTTATTATTTCTTGCATTGAGAAACTTTTTAAAATATAAATTATATTTGAACATGTTGAAGAAATGATCGCAAAAAGACGCAAAACATTGGGGTTTTGTTTAAAAAAATTAAAAAAAAGATTATAAACAATAATGAGGGCACAAAAACATCCAAAGGAAAAAACAGAGGAAACAATACTTCACAATAGAAAAAAATGTGTCAATCACATTTAAGAATGTATGGCATACAAACAAAGTAATGTTAAAACGTGGTGACTTAAAGTTGCTTAGATGAAGGTAAAGATAAAGATAAAAAGGAAGTTCTTAAAGTTCATTCCAATTGTTTTGATCTCATAAATAATTTGTGTCTCTTTTTATTTAACTTTAACAGTAAACAAAAAGAGTTTTCAAACTTCCTCGTCAAAACTTAAAGTCACGTAAACATTTATTTTAGTGAAGTTATTTAAAAAAATAGGTATTATAGATAACTTCAGCAATCTAGCTCTGTCATTGTTAAAGATAAACATAGATACATACCTCATAGACAAAGAACAACAGGAAAACAAAGCGTGTTATATGTGAACGGCATAAAAATATTGGCAGTAGAGAATCTTCTATTTAACTTTTTATGGTGACGGATTTGCGCCATTTTGTATTTTTGCTCCGCGGGGCGTCAAAGAAAAACACGAAAATGCAGTTTAAGTATCAACCATACATGAAACGGTACCTCTAAATTTGAATCCATAAAACTTCTTTGTATTATATAAAAAAATAATGATATTTCGTTAATACAAACTTTATTGTATTAGTTACGAGGGTTATCGCAGAAGTGAAGAAAAACGTTGTAATATTAGTAATTATGAGTAAATTCAAAAAACATTTTACTCCGCGATGCGACAGTCGACAACATGAAAACATTTCAAAGTGATCACTTTGTCACTATTATGTGCTTTCGCCTTTCGCTTCGCGTGACATTAGACGACAATACGAAATTGTGACCACATTGACGTATTTTCGCTCCGCGGCTAATGGAGGAATCAGGAAAAAAGGAAACTATGACAATATGACCACTTATTTTCGTTTTGCTCACAAAAATACGACATGGCACCAGTCAGTAATCATATACACAAGTCCCGCATAAGAGCCATAGATTGTGCGTTTTTGGTTAATATAGGTAGAGCTTTAAATTCATAACATCAATACGTCAGATCATGTTGATCTTTACAAGGCAAGCAAGGTTGCTATTATTTTCAAACGACACCGTTGGTTACTAAGAGAAATATAAATACCGGCCACATAACTTTCTGTAAAATCCTAGAACGTTGTCAGATTTATAGGTCAGTAGGATGCAATGTTATTTATAATCACGTAACAGTAGCTCTAAAAATGTAAATATTTGAATTTGTCCTTATCTTACTTAATAATAAATCATATCCTGGTCAAAACTTGTCCCACTTAAATTAAGCATTATTTTTAATATATTCCAATGAAACAAACGACAATTTTAAAGTAAAATATTATACTATTAGGTTCTTAAAAGTTTAATTTTCGGTTTTAATATGTGCATGACAGCCTGTAACAACGAAATACTTCTTCGTAAAAATACATTTATTTAATTAGAATAATAAAATAGAGCACGTTGTAAACTTAATTACCAAAATCAACTACACTATAACATTATAAATAATTGTTCGATTTGGTTGTCATTTTATCTAAGTATACAAATACTGAAGTTTTTATTGCCCAAGTGTGCAATATACTTATCTCTCCAATCATTTCAAATGATAGTAAATGTATCATTAAAATGTATGAAAGTGATTATAAAGAAACAACTAGAGCTTATATAAGCCAGGCCGGCATAAAATGTATCTATATTTTCTATATTTTTTTTTACATACATAGTTGGTACATTGTACACAATCAATATGAAACAAACATAGACATGCAATGACTAATGATTATTATACCCCCAAAAACGAAGTTTGGGGGATTATAAAGGAGTCACCCGGTGGTCGGTTGGTCGGTCGGTCGGTCGGTTGGTCGGTCGGTCGGTCGGTCCAGACGTCCGTTGCACTTTCCTTGTTCGGAGCATAACTTGAAGACTAATGGTTGGAATTCAATATAACTACATACAATGGTCAAGCACATTGAGAGGAAGTGCAGTGCACAAGAACCATAACTCTATCTTGACTAATTACAGAGTTATTGCCCTTTGTTACTTTTCCTTGTCCGGGGCATAGCTTGAAACTACTGGTTGGAATTAAAAACAACTTCATACAATTGTCAAACACAATAAGGGGAAGTGCAGTGCACAAGAACCATAACTTTATCTAAAGTAATTACAGAGTTATTGCCCTTTGTTACTTTTCCATTGCTTTCTTTTGTCCTGACCATAACTTGAAGACTAATGGTTGGAATTCATTATAACTTCATACAATGGTCAAGCACATTTAGAGGAAGTGCAGTGCACAAGAACCATAACTCTATCTTGACTAATTACAGAGTAATTGACCTTTGTTACTTTTCCTTGTCCGGGACATAACTTGAAAACAACTGGTTGGAATTAAAAACAACTTCATACAATTGTCAAACACAATAAGGGAAAGCGCAGTGCACAAGAACCATAACTCTATCTAAATCAATTACAGAGTTATCGCCCTTTTTCCATTGCATTCTTTTGTCCGGACCATAACTTGAAGACTAATTGTTGTAATTCATTATAACTTCATACAATGATCAAGCACATTGAAAGGAAGTGCAGTGCTCAAGAACCATAACCCCATCTTGACTTATTACAGAGTTACTGCCCTTTGTTACTTTTACTTGTCCAGAGCATGACATGAAAACTACTGGCTGGAATTCAAAATAACTTCATACAATGGTCAAGCACAATAAGGGGAAGTGCAGTGCACAAGAACCATAACTCCATCTTGACTAATTACAGAGTTATTGCCCTTTGCTACTTTTCCATTGCTTTTTTTTGTCCGGAGCATAACTTGAAGACTAATGCTACGAATTCAATATAACTTCATACAATGGTCAAGCACATTGAGAGGAAGTGCAGTGCACAAGAACCATAACTCCATCT